>NW_003549233.1:0-1675 GCF_000090795.2 Amphimedon queenslandica | reverse complement strand
TTTTATTGTACCTGGAGAGAATGTTAATAGGATCGAGAGTTGTCAAGACTTAGATCTTATTCAAAATACAATGTACTCAGTCATCTCCTTAAAGAGCATGATCGTTGCTGAAATTGTTCAAGATTTGTATCATTACACACCAAATGAAAAGGAAACTGTGTGCATTGCTGTTGACATGTGTAGTGGTGAAGACCCACCAGTATACATTACTCTCCCTCCTAGCAGTCAAGAATTTATAAAGAGTATCAGTCAAATTCAGGTAAAAATAATGATATGACTTTCATTGTTATTTTCATTGACAGATGCTTGTTAATGATGGATGGGAGATGTCATTTGAAGAGAGTATGCTCTCTAGACGCAATATTAGGATTAACGACACAGAAATACCTAGTGGTTATTGGAATGGTGTTAATTTTGTTGATTCTGTTTCACTCTTACCACAATTTGATGTCAGATTAAAACTTATTGCTCTGAGAAAGTTCATGAACTCTAATGTACTATGGACATTTTTAAATATCACCGGTTTTGTTTATTATCAACCACAAACCTCACCAAATGAAGTAAAAGGGATATAATTAATGTTTAATCAATTTTTGTTGTTTATAGGCTGAAGGAATGATCAATGGCTCAATATATCTCTCCCTTAATATGAGCTTTAATGGTGTACCAGGTAAAATGATCCTAACAACGGAATCCAGCCCAGCTCTATTTTCAGTCATGAGTAAGACATACCACTATAATCTAGCTTAGTTTATATCTCTGTTTACATAGGTATGCAAGATAACAATAACATAATGATGAAACTCGATTATTCTACTGGTGACACTGATCAGTTTTTTTCAAAGATTTTTCATTGCATAACTAGAGCCTGCCCAGTTGATGTTTTTATTCAATTAACTCAAAGGAGAAACATTTCCTTCATCTTAATTCATTCGAGTGAAATAGCATTATCAATAGGCAGTTACACTTTCCCAAGAGAAGTATTGAAACACACTATTTCCATTGATTCTCAATCTTCAGAAAACCCTCTGTTATCTGAAGCTCCCCTACACATCACATCAAACCTATCAGCAGGTTCTCAGCTTGTCCTTAATTCTTTTGTATCTCTTAGACAACCTGCAGTAGGGTCAGCTATTAGTGTTGTATACCAGAATAATGGCTCTTTTACGGCAAAGCTTGCTGAAATATCTTTCTCAATGTTAAACACTGTCATCACTACTCCAGTAGAAATCAGCAGCGACTCTGGACTAACATTTTCAACTTTCAATGCTGATGTTTTGTCAATGTACAAGGTTCAAGTAACAGGTAAAAGTCAACCAGAAAATAACTGGAGAAACTTTACTTTGAATATTAATGGTATCTTCAAAACACGACCACCTGGTTCTTTTACAAGTGATTTGGAGGCTTATACGCATGAATACATAGAAAATAAAGTACAGGAAGCAAGAGCTAGACTTAACAATGCTCTATCAGCAGTGGCTCATACAGAGTCTGTGATCCTGTTATACAATACCACACTGGAGAAAGAAAAGGCTAATCTCATAACACTCAATGACATGTACCTTCATGCAGTCAATAGAGTGTCTCAATCTGCTTCAGCTCTAAATCAAGCTCAATATCTTTATAGTAATGCTAACGCTTCTGTCCTAGCAGTAATGAATAACTTATATTTCAT
>NW_003549232.1:5549-7129 GCF_000090795.2 Amphimedon queenslandica | reverse complement strand
TGTACAAATGTTCTTGATTCATGTGTTCTCTGTTCAATTAGATGAACAGTGATTCTCAGATGCGAAAGTATCTTTTTTGCAAGAGTTTCAAAAATATTTGGAGTAATTGTAGATGAAATGTACATAAAGGAAGGATTAGTATATGATAAGCAGTAGGAAATTGGTAAGCTACTGTGACATTGGAAACATTAGTAATCACTTGCTTCTTCTCGAGAAAGAGTACATTGGACACAATAATAGTCAAAGACCGTTTTGGTGAAAACAATGATGGTACTGATGATAAGAGGCCTCTTCATATATTTTGAATTTCCATATGACTCTTTTCCAAATAAAAACCTTACAGACAAGCAGATGGTGGTTCCGATGCTTTGTAAAGCAATACTGAGGATCAAGAGAAGTGGCTTCAAAAGTGGCAACAGTAACCTTTCATGGAAGCTCTGTAAATCGCAAGCGTTTTTAAATAGCGGGAAATGGTGTTGACAACAACAAGCACAAGTTCTGTAATACATTAAGTTTCAAAGGAAGTGAGATATCTCAATATTCTGATCCTCCAAATCTATTAAAAGCATCAATAAATTGTTTATACAGCTCATCAAGACATATGGAGATAATTTCAAGTAACTATTATAATTTGTGACCATAATTGACAAAAGGGCCCTTATGGCGGATTTTAAAACTGATTGTTATACTGGAAAATATCAACCTGTGAGTGCTTTGTTAGACAATCATTGTTTTTAAAAGTTTCATGGTAACTTTTTGCATCATGTGGAGTAATTTTATGATGAATGGGGCTCAGGAAGTTGGATTTCTTAGGCTAGAAAGACTAATTTCACTACCCACCATAAGGTACCTTTTGTCAATTATGGTCACATTTTATTTTATATACCAGTTTTGAGAAAAACCCAGTCCTGGGAATTCATTGGGCAGTTGCATGACCTTGCCACTAAATCCACAGGATTGACTACTGTACCAAAATTTATGAATGAAAACATATACATAACATCTTACTGAAAATGAGAGTGGATCTAGTGATAGAAGTCAAAATGTATCATGTTTTTTTATTTAATTATTTACCACGCGTAGGTTCATAGCTAGAGTGTAGTTACAGCATTAAAAGTGTACCTAAACGAAGAGGCCGAGGAAACAGTAAATTTTGTCGAAATATTTGACAAGTTTTTTTGACATGCTAAATGTATCAAACTATACAAAATGAATTACCAAAAGTAAATACTTCCAGAGCCCCTATAGGTGTTCAGAAGATATCAGGCTAGAGGTACATGTAAATGTATTATTAATGCCTATAACATAATATTTCATTCCAGTGGCTTAAAGACACATTTCTCAAATGGCTAGAGGATTTGGAAAATGAAGCAAAGTCAAGAAAGGATTTGAAAGGTGCTGAAAGGAAGGATAAGTGACGAAACTTTGTTTGGTTTACGTATTACAAGTAAATATACATGTATGACAAGTTATCACTTTGTGCTCACTATAATATAATTACAACTTACTCACCATTGACTTGGTGCATTTCATAATTACAATACCTGGAGTGAATTCTGTCCTCAGTGAGCATATCTCAC
>NW_003549232.1:0-1314 GCF_000090795.2 Amphimedon queenslandica | reverse complement strand
CACAATTTCCATCTCATATGATATAAGGTAAACAAAGATCGTTTAATTCATTCTGGTATTGTTAGGATTGGCTGGAATATTTAGTTCAAAAGGATGCCTGCTTTTGCTTTTCTTGCTGTATGTTCCATCTTTAAGCTGGAAATTCAAAGGATAAATTCATAAAGCAAGCATTATGTGATTCGAAGCACGCCACTGTTAAATCTGCAATTCTCTATGTCAATGACAGGTGTGCATTCCACAAGCAATAAATGGAGTCTTGGTCCCAATGCAAGCTTAATACTCAGCTCTGTACTTCAATTTCAGCCAGGATGGAGTCAAATTGCTTGGAGGTGATTAGTACAAACCATCTCTATCTTATAAGCTTGATTCAGATTCTTCTATTTTGTGCACATCACAAAATAGCTCTCCAAGGACACAGAGAAGGCACTAATTCTGCAAACAAAGGCAATTTTCTGGAAATTTTAGATGTTGCTTCACATGATCCTGGTATTCAACAAAAGCTAGTGTGGTCCTCAAAATGCTTTGTATACCTCTCCTGAAATACAAAACACTCTTGAGTATTATGGATAAGATGGTACATGAGGAAGTTTGCTACAGAACAAGGAGTGCTGGTCTGTACTCAATATCAGCTGATGAAACAAAGGATATTAGCAAAACGAAGCAGATGGCCCTAGTTATCAGATATGTTAATATAAAAAGGGAGCTATACTTGAAAGGTTTCTCACATTTTGTTGAAGCATTTCGTCTTGATGCTAAGAGCCTTGCAGCATATATTCTTCATACACCTAAGAAATATCAACATCATACAGGGTCTCTTGTATCACAAGGATATCATGGGGCTAGTGTCATGTCAGGCAAATTTTCAGGAGTACAGCCGCGTGTAATCAAGCTGCACCACTAGACATCTATATTGATTGCTTTGCCCACGTATTGAACCTTGTTCTTGTTGACTGTGCCAAAAAAATCAACTCCTCTGCTAAATTTTTTGCCCTCCTTCAGTCTTTGTCTTTATTTCCCCAACCGAAGCACATGTGGTATTTGTAGCTCAGCAAGCAAAGTTACACCCAAGTAAGCCTAAGAAAGAATTACAGAGGCTTTCTGACACAAGATGGGCCAGTAGGTACCTTGCTGTTAATGCTGTTTGTTGCAAATTTGAAGTAATGTTGGCCACACTTACAGAGATTGCCAATAGTACTGCTTATGATCCACAAAAAGCAGTTGAAGCTCAAGACTTGCTATTGCAAGTAAAATCACTTAACTTTTAGCTTCACAAGATCATTTTTGATAAAATTCTTTGTTGCACAAAAACCAGAT
>NW_003549231.1:3958-7130 GCF_000090795.2 Amphimedon queenslandica | reverse complement strand
ATATAGGATTGCACAACTAGGTGGGGTTCAATGGCTAAATGGTTGATAGGATTCTTGAACAAGAGGAAGTTATTCGGAGAACTTTGAGTTCAGATCGGAAAACATCTCACTTAGTGCCAACATGGCAAGACATTGACGTTCTTCAGGCAATACACACAGCTCTCTCTCCTCTTTCAAGCCTCACTGATATTCTATCAGCTGACTCATATGTTACTGTATCAGCAGTCATTCCTTTGCTACACCTCATTGACAACAAATTTCTAAAAGAAGAGTCAACAGATACACACCTAAAACATGATATTAAGAAGTGTATCAAGGATGATCTCAATGAACGTTATAGTAATATGGGGGAAGATATCGAGGTAATAGTTAAGACTTAAGACTGCAACGTTTCTCGATCCACGGTTTAAGATCAAGTATTTGAATGAGCAGGAAAATGGGATTGAAGATATGAAGTTGTTTATAACAGATAATTCCCAAGACATCGAGGTAGCATCACAAAGAAACTGAAAAAACTGATGTCCTGCCTGAGATATTAAAGGAACAATGCATTAATGAGAACACACGTTAATAACATGTAGTAACGGATGTTTACTCATGTATACATGTATATACATTGTAATGTTCATACCACATTTCAATTGACCAATCAGAACGCTCAACAAATGGTTATACATTGCTTTTACTATGTGCATGTACATGTACACGTAGTATTTACATGTAATGTAAAATACTTATCATCTCAACAGTAAGAACTGCTGCTACTGCTGGAACACTGAACTCACCAGTAAAAGTGAAGTTGTTTTCCATAACTACAGTATCTAATTTCTCCTAATAACTATAATACTTGCTTATAACTTGTGTTACTCTATTACAAGGAACTAATATTTACTATGATAAAAGATTAGCCATATTTGATAGCAGGAAAAGGCAAAATGGAACTATAGTGTCAAAGGCATGATCTCACAATTATGTCATATGTAAAGAAACAGAAATAGCAACATGACAAACAAAAATCAATAGATTAATAACTAAGAGAACCTAAAGTATACAAAAACTAGTGTCGAACATCAATTACTACCACTACACATTAATGAATTAATTAATTGCATGCACAATAAAGGAGAAGAGGACAGCATGAAGCAAGAACACTCTTAATCTCAGGCCTGAAGTATGACTGGATAACAGGATTAGCTATTGTGACAAAAAAGACATATTGTACTAGAAATATAAAGTTTAGGAGGTGCATCAATAAATTTTTGCAAAGAAAGTAATACAAGACTATATAGGTACCACACATATCCCATAGATGAGTAGCATGCTTCCAAATACTCCAAAGAGTCTCTTCTTTTTCGAGGCATACACACTCTCTGCTGCTATCACTGACTGATCCTTGAAGAAGCTTCTAGTGAAACAAAAGGTCCATAATGATGTCACAATGATAAATGTACTTGTAACACATGGAAAGAAAACAAAAAATAATGAGATTGATAATGCTGTTAGGATGCTGGTAACATAAAAGGAACTGCTCATCGTTTAATCCAAAGAATGGAGTAGAGTTCAATAGAGCAGAAAACATCCAGATATCAATGGTGAGGGTCAGTGCTATCCAGGATCTCATAAACTGCTTGTGAAGATGTGGTTTGACAATAAAAAGAAACGGATCAAATGATATAGCAGCTAGTGTATTGAATATGACAGGTATGGTATAGGAAAATACAAAAGTAGCAAAAGTACACGTCCCTCTCTTCTCCTCATCTGTGCTACCAAAGATCCACTCACCAGCAGCTAATGCAATGATAGTGAAAGGAAGGTACAGTAGATTCAATACAAGATGTGCCAGTATGAGAGAAGTGAAGAATATTGTTGATGGTTGTTTCCAGGACTTCCTTTGATAGAGTGTGATAGATAGTACCATACCATTAGCTATCAGAGCCAGTATCATCTCAACAGTAAGAACTGCTGCTACTGCTGGACTACTGAACTCACCAGTAAAAGTATAAAGTTGCCTTCCATTTCAGAGACAAGCACTTAAAATTGTCCCGAATTCTTCTTGCAAAAGTATATAAAGAAAGTAAGGAGTATATAAACACTTATAGCAAGAGTACATAACAGCTATATCCTTTACAAAGGTACTAATAGCAGTAGACTAATCTCACAATAACAATGAAAATGATATAAGGAATAAGTTATACACACACACAGGAATAAATAACAAAAATTAAACAAAATGGCATGATACTCAATATACTACAGCAAATTAAACATGTACTATAATTGACATCAGCAAACAGCATGTGCACATGAACAGCAAACACAAGTAAAGAGAAGAGGACAGCGTGAGACTAGAACACTCTTGATCTCAGGCCTGAAGTATGACTGGATAATAGGACTGGCTATTGTAACAAAGCAAAAAATAACGTAGCTTGTCACATAAAGTTCATAAGGTAGAAAAATTAAGATCTGCAGAAGGATGCATAAAGCTTCAATTAAATAATATGTCCCATAGATCAGTAGCATGCTTCCAAATATTCCAAAGAGTCTCTTCTTCTTTGAGGCATACACACTCTCTCCTGCTATCACTGACTGAGCTTTGAAGTAGCTTCTAGTGAAACAAAAGGTCCAAAGAGAAGTGACAAATATTGTTCCAACGACGAGGAAGACAATAACAAGAATTACAACAAAGGCTGCAATGTCAACACCAATTAGAGTACAATAACCTAACTCGTCACCATAGCTGTAGTGTCCAATATCAATGAATGGCCCAGCACCTAACACAGCAGACAGTATCCATATAGCAATGGTGAGGGTCAGTGCTACCCAGGGTCTCATGAACCGCTTGTGAAGATGTGGTTTGACAATAAAGAGAAACCGATCAAATGATATAGCAGCTAGTGTGAATGCTAAAACAGAACCTCCAGACCAGAGCATCCAGGCAGCAAAGTGACATGTCCCTCTCTTCTCCTCATCTGTCCTGCCAAAGATCCACTCACCAGCAGCTAATGCAATGACAGCAAAAGGAAAGTGGAGCACAACAATTACGAGATTCGCCAGTATGAGAGAAGTGAAGAATATTGTTGATGATTGTTTCCAGGACTTCCTTTGATAGAGTGTGATAGATAGTACCGNACCATTAGCTATCAGAGCTAGTATCATCTCAACAGTAAGAACT
>NW_003549231.1:0-2856 GCF_000090795.2 Amphimedon queenslandica | reverse complement strand
GGCTGTCAAACGCCAAATTCGCCACATTAAATTTCCCCCAGAATTTCCAGCTATATGGTATACACATACATGTAAATGTACAGTCTGTATATCATACCGCATTTCAATTGAACAATCAGAACGATCAACAGGTGGTTATACATGTACATGTACATATACATGCAGATTTAGTATTTACGTGCAAATGTATTATCAATACTTACCCATTTTACTAAAGAAAGCATATAAAACTCCCATCAGATCTCCAAAGGTTAAATCATAATCAGCGACCACGCCCTCTATCTGATGGAACTCGGCCAGGTGAGTTGCATCATCAAGTGTCTCGTTACAAAAAACATGATCAATTGAAAAATATTTGACAGGATTGAACTCCTATAAAATTGAATGGATAAGGATAAAATTTGTACAACTCGAGAAAAAATTAAGTAGAATTAGTCACATGTCAAAAAAATATTTGTCTCTTTATTCCGACACAGTAGGTGATAAAAGTCACACCTGCTGTTATAATATAAAGTGGTTGCTATGGCTACTCATCGTTAGCTGATAAATCATGAAAATTAATATAATCAGCTTTTACTAGTAGCACATAAAATTATTAATTACTCAAGAGAATGAACCACACCCACTTGTTGCCCAAGTTTGTAGAGCATTCTTGTGCTAACAGCAGTAGTGTGAGTCTGGAGAATGTTCTTCTGAGCTTCCTCTAACTTCCAGTCAGATTGACAACTATTAGTAGAAAAGGAAAGTGAGAAAGAAAAGATAAATAAAAAGATGTTACATGTATTACAATGAATTGTACATGTAAATGCACTAAATGTAGTGTCACTGTGTGACTCAAGTGAATCTAACTATACACACATGCACATGTACATGTAGCAGGTTATTTAGGAGGAAAAATTCAGCAAATTGCCTACTGAAATTGTAGTAATTGGCAAGAGTATATGAAAAATTTTTGGCCACATGTCACTGAGGCTGGAAATGAATATACTAGATCAGAAATACAGCACACACACACACACACACAAGCACTGTTAGAGCGTTGCTATGACAATAAGACCACATGTTTAATGTTCAGCTATTCATCTGTTCTTTAGCAGCTTTAGTGGAACCATTCACCAACTGCAACTTGTCCACACCCAAGTCAATAAAAACTAACTAGAATGGGTGGAAAGTCCCAAGAAATGGCGAGACAGTAGTTTTTAAAAGAACTGGTGAAAGCAAGCAGCTTCAATAAGACCAAGACTTAGTAACACCATACCAGTATACTCAAAAGTAACTAGAATTATACAAACACATTGTCCTAGTTATACTAGTCAACAGTACAAAATATATGCAATATACAATAATAAGCATATTTATTACAGTAATTAATTAAAAGAAGACATTCCCTTACAGGCATATGCAGGTGTGTCTGGAGTATTGAATTAACCACTGTGGACTTTATAAATGCAATACTAACACATCAGTGGCATTTAGCACTAAAGCACACATTATAGCACCATAAGTCTACAATAATACTGACTAGATACAACAAGTAATGCAGATAAGTTAGCACTGCCATACCAATTGTTAATAGCACCATAAGTCTACAATAATACTGACTAGATACAACAAGTAATGCGGATAAGTTAGCACTGCCATACCAATTGTTAACCCAACCCTATATTATACTGGTGAAGCCACATGAACAAAGCAAGCCCTTTAATGATGTCACAACAAGTAATGATTTAATAAACAGAAATAGCAATAACAAGATCACATAATAACTGAATACAAAATAAAATTATATAAATAAAAGTTACTACTTGACATCAGCAAACAGCATGTACACATGAACAGCAAACACAAGTAAAGAGAAGAGGACAGCCTGAGACTAGAACACTCTTGATCTCAGGCCTGAAGTATGATTGAATAATAGGACTGGCTACTGTAACAAAGCAAAATACAATATGGCTTGTCACATAAAACTTTGGTAGAAAAATGAAGGGATACAGAAGGAAGCCTAAAGTTGTCATTAAATAAGCTGTTCCATAGACTAGTAGCATGCTTCCAAATATTCCAAAGAGGATCTTCTTTTTTGAGGCATACACACTCTCTCCTGTTATCACTGACTGAGCTTTGAAGTAGCTTCTAGTGAAACAAAAGGTCCAAAGAGAAGTGATGAATATTGTTCCAACAATGAGGGAGATTGAGACAAGCATTACAACAAAGGCTGCAAAGTCAACATCAATTATAGTACAAAAACCTAATTCATCACTATAGCTGTAGTGTCCAATATCAATGAATGGCAAGGTAGCTAAGACAGCACAAAGTATCCATATAGCAATGGTGAGGGTCAGTGCTACCCAGGGTCTCATGAACCGCTTGTAAAGAAGTGGTTTGACGATAAAGAGAAACCGATCAAATGATATAGCAGCTAGTGTGAATGAGAATACAGAACATACAGACCAGTTCATCCATGCAGCAAAGGTACATGTCCCTCTCTTCTCCTCATCTGTACTACCAAAGATCCACTCACCAGCAGCTAATGCAATGATAGTGAAAGGAAGGTACAGCAGATTCAGTACAAGATGTGCCAATATGAGAGAAGTGAAGAATATTGTTGATGATTGTTTCCAGGACTTCCTTTGATAAATTGTGACAGATAGTACCACACCATTAGCTATCAGAGCTAGTATCATCTCAACAGTAAGAACTGCTGCTACTGCTGGACCACTGAACTCACCAGTAAAAGTAAAGTTGCCTTCCATTTCAGAGACAAGCACTCAAAATTGTCACAAGTTCTCTTTGCAAATGTATGTAAAGCAAGTAAGGACTGTATACAAGACTTATAGCAACAGGTATATCGGGGATCCT
>NW_003549230.1:5748-7136 GCF_000090795.2 Amphimedon queenslandica | reverse complement strand
GCTTGTTAAATATCATTTTTGGTATAGATATTTTTGGAAAATTGTTCAAGTCTCAAAACTACAGTTACAAATGAGCATCACAACAGAAGACTCTCTGTTTATTTAGTGGAGTATTCCTCTTCTCTTTTTCAACATATACCATGGATATCACAATCAAACATTGCAATTATTGTAAGATGCCAAAAATTAAAATTATTAAAACTGAACAAACTTTTTATCTTTTGTTCTTTTTAGGGTAATCTTCCCAATTTTGATTCAATGATTGATCAAGTACAAAGTGATAACATTGGAAAAATCTTTAAAAACTTTGAAGTTGTTTACGGACAACATGGTATGTTACGTAAGGACAGTTCACTACTTCATGATGTTGAATTTATGCATGAAATCAATTTTATATTGTTGATGCTTTATTATATTAACAGGTAGTGGGAAGAGTCATTACATCAGGGACTGCATTAAAAAACATAGAGAAAACCACTCTACTGGAACAAATTTTGCTAGTTATGTGAAGATATTGAGCATTAACGAGACATTTAACAAGATGCGATTTGTTAGAAGATTTAGAAATGACTCCTTGAACACATTTGATGTGTTAATTTACTTGAATATTAATTTGGTTTGGCCACAGGTAATTCCAAATTTTTATTATCAATTTAATTATTTAATATTATTCTTAAGAGCAAAGATTATCAAGCACTGTTTGATGAGCTAGTGGATGAGATTAATTGGTTCTTTTTTGACTATTTTATTCTTCATTATGTTGAAGTCATGGAGTACATGTCCAGAGATGGTTCAGCCTGCACTTCACCCGAATGTTTATCACTAGTCCTTCCTGAAGGGACATCAATATCAGTTTATGTTGAAGTAATGTATTCCTTTATGTATAATTGTTTACACGTAACTATAAAATATTTTCTTTTTAATTTTCTCTTTTAAAATCAAGTTTCACTCATTCCTTTGGCACACACTATGTATAATAGGCACCATTCTGGGATATTCCTCTTATACAAGAAGTTATGGATCGCAGAGTATCCATTGAAGCTTCTAATGATTTTTCTAATAAATCATTAAGCACCTATTCTCGTAATGATTCTGTGACTTCAGTGGATGAGGAATCGCTCAAAAGATCATTAAAAAAATTTGATGAGATTTTTCCTGTTTTTGCTCTCCTTGGCAAGAAAACACAACCTCCATCACTTTACGATGTTAGCAGCAGTGGAGTCCAGTTAGTCTGTAAGTATCTCAAGGGATATCATGACAAGAACTTGGATCATCTTATGAAACGTATGTCCAGTATTTTACGCAATGCGAAACTTCCTTCTCTTTTTTATTCTAGGTGATAACAAAATAATTAAGATTGATAAAATTATTAGTGAAGTAAAACCAGA
>NW_003549230.1:0-1922 GCF_000090795.2 Amphimedon queenslandica | reverse complement strand
TGGTCTGTGGTGAAATGTACATATAAGTTTAGATAGTATGAAACTTTTTAGCTCTGAAACACTTTTCTTTTAATACTATTATATGGTCATTAACATTCATGTTTAACACATTGATTTTTGTAGTAGTTATTGATTTACTCTTATTGTCCACATATCCTTTATTAATTGAATTTTTAGACAATGGCAGAAATTGTTTGTGGCATTCTTTATGGTAGACTAAGGGAAACTTTTTATAAAATTAACATTCATTCAGGTAGCTACATTAATTGCAATCACAAATAATTATTTTGTATTTATTTGCTTTAGCTATGACTGCAAAAGAAGTTGAGAATTTCTTCCGTGATGTTCAAAAGCATGCTGAGTCATTGAACTCTTACTATGAAAATTTTATTCAGCATTCTCCTGAATTAAAGACACTTTATCAGAAGCCAATCTTAACAGTATGTTGGTTACAGAAATAAAATACATTTTATTTGTACAAGTATGCTAGTTAAGCAAATTATATATATATATATTGTTTATTTCATTGATTTAGGTATTTTTAGATGAAATTAACACTTCATGTTGCCCTGGTTTTATGAAAGAGATTATCATTGATGGCACAATTGATGGAAGAGTGAGTTGTCTTTAAGTGTAAAGTCTGCATGTGTCTGTGTTAGTTGTAGAATATGTAGGAAAATTGTATTAGTTTTTGTAAAAAGACATTAACCTCATTGTAATTTTAAATCAAAGCCACAATAAAACTTTCCTTGGCAATATCAGTGCTTATCCCTGATCTAATTTGTCTATTAATATGTAATTTATTTATGCAGTTAGTAGGTACAGAGCATGATTCCCAATTTGCAATTTCTGTCTTTGTTGTGCACATACTAGGGTTTCTCACCAAGCATGCTAATTGAGCTAAACAGCAAGCTTTATGAGTTGACAGCACAACAATACTGTACATGGCATTTGAAGCAACTTCAAAAATTCATAAAAATCCAAATTTGATCAAAATCAGCTCAATTTTTTTACAACACACAATAAAACATGTATATGTATTGAAAAAAATTATAAAAGTGGAGAATTCTCTCCCAGCCATTTTTGGCAAAATTGAGCAACTTGGCAATCTACTGACAAGAAGCCAATAAGGACTATGCCAAAATACTGTGGGAAACCCTGACACAAACAATATGTGCTGAGTGAATTGAATTTATTATAAATGACCTTTTATTACTTTACAGTCTATTTCTACTTCTGGAAATATCTTCATAGTTGCTGCCTGTAATCCTCATCGGGCCAATAGTTTAGCAGTAGTAACCAAATCAGCTCAAAAAGAAAAGAAGGGCTGGTTTAATCCTACGTATTACGTTCAGAACCTTCCACCAACACTCAAGCTTATAATGTGGGATTACGGCCAATTGCAAAAGGGAGATGAAAAGGAATACATTAAGCAAAAGTTTCGTCTTGAATACGAAGACATGCCTCAGCTTGAATACTCCTTCCTTGCTGAGCAAATAGCTAAAGCACAGGACCTTATCCGAGCTTTTGCCTGTGAAAACCTTATCCTAGAGGGTGTAAATGAAGAAGATGCTAAACTTTTTGCTCAGAGCACAGTCAGTCAAAGAGACATTAAAAGAGTTTTTCAGTTGTACTCTTATCTCAAGAAATGGTTCACATGTGACACAAAATATGGACATGAGTCTGAATTTAGGATTTCTGTTCGTGCAGTTTTTATATCATTGGCACTAGTGTATTATTTTCGTTTGAGTGACGAAATTATAAAGTCTCAAAAAGCAGTCCAACCTGGAGGAGAAGAAAAGAAAAGTTTTCGGAAGCGTTTTAAACAGATCATGCATGAAAAACGTACCATTGGAGAGTGTGGCATTCCTGTAACTTTTAATGAAGCATTGTCTAATGAGCTGACTTGGGTGTCTAAAAAA
>NW_003549229.1:5781-7143 GCF_000090795.2 Amphimedon queenslandica | reverse complement strand
CGTTTTATTAAGAAAAAGTGAATCATTCTTGCATACTTTTTTAACTTCTTCACGAATAATTTTCCCAACTTTACGTGCTATCATTCCTTTCATCCTTTTGTCTTTTATCACACGATCAACTATGGACTTCCTGTTTTTTAGCTTAATTGAACGACCAATTCCTTGTAATGACGGAGGTAAGTGTGTGGCACGACGCTTGCCATTGCAAATCGTAAAAACCTATAAAAAATTCAGTTAACACATAATACACACATGCATAAAGGCTTACTCCAATTGATGAATCCATCCTTCGGCTTCTGGGAGTAACTGGAGTAGAGTGATATTGTGCTGTATGTGACTCAGGTGAAGATGTAAGCGGGGTTTCAGAAATTTCATGACCAATCTTGTTCTTGACAATCACATCTCCAAATACATGCAAAATCTTCTTTTCACCAGTAACCACTTCTTTCCTTGCCTTTACAATTTTACTTAAAAAGGACAAGCACTTGCCTCTACAAACTATTCCTTCCCTTAAAAGTTTTTCCAAGTCACCTTTAGAAAACTGATAATTCTTCTCCAGGGTGTCTAAAAATAGTTCTACTTCTTCAATCTTCGTCTTTAAGTATGCTCTACTTCCAGGAGAAACTATGGCACCACAGAACAGGCAATCCATCATCAATTTTAATGAGAGAGAAAGTGAGTCGGAGGAGATTGATACAAGCAGACTAGCTACCTCGTGGTCTCACGTGGATGTGACGTTTCGTGATTCATCGTGAAACGTCATAGTGGTCACGTGAAATATCATGCGCATCAGGCTGTTGTCTGGCTTCCAAATAGCACAGCTTTTTACTGCGAGTGTCTCCAGACCCTTCCTCCGCAGGTAGCAAAGGGGCGTGGCGAGACTACACTATATGCAACTGGTCTGAGATTGTAATTAGTTGATATGACCCTTTTTCTCTTTACCATACTCTGCCTTTATGAACTTGACGTAGTTAAGACAGCATGGGGTAGAGTGATGTTTGCGAGTTTGATGCCGTATTTGAAGTGATAATGTACATGATGAGTAGGAGACTGTATGGAGACGACAGAATTGTTGGAGGCAGTAGCAGAAGGCACTGATGTCTTTACATGTACTAGTTGGCCCATTACAAGCAGGACATCCACAAACGGCACAAACGATTTTGCTGTTGCATCTAATAAATGTGTCTCTGATGGAGTACGAGTGTTTTCTTTGATTGCAAGAGCATTTCACAAGCATTTTCAGAGGCGTATTTAGGGGGGCTGAGGGGGCTTGAGCACCCCCCTCAGCCTCCAGACCAGAAATTGTGACTCTTCAGCCAAGGCTTGTGCCATAAACTTTGTAATTACTCTTAAGAACTTTTT
>NW_003549229.1:0-2539 GCF_000090795.2 Amphimedon queenslandica | reverse complement strand
ATCACATCCATGGTCAAACTGTCAAAATTACTCCATTGGCGTGATCACATGATATTAGAATACATGCCCATTTTGTGCGCAAAAAAGGGGGTGTGGTCAAAATTGTGGCGCGCTTTGCTCGCCGCTCAGCACCCCCTTCCTTAATTTTCTAGATACGCCCCTGATTTTATCATGAAGTTTTTTGTACTACATGTACTGAATATGACCAGCTTTAATAAATGGGAAAGCTCTTGTGTTAACATCATGTTTTTGAGTCATTGTTAGGCGTACCATCAGATGCTTCTCTGTGATGTAGCATGTTTTCCATTTTGAAAATTAATCGCTGCTGATTATCACCACCGTCATCATGATCAGTCGTCCAGTCAGCAATTAGCCTCTAATTGTCACTTTGCCATAATTATGTCATTTGAAGAACTAATATTTATGGTTGTAACTAATACATATGATACAAAATGCTTAATGTTGTGACAACTACAGCCAATACACTGATGTATGCAACATAATAAAACTAGTGACTGTAGCCAGCCCCATCTAACTGGCAGTCTACTGCTGTTGCATACCTTAAACACCTTTCAAGTTAGTCACTACTTGTAGCAAGGAATTTGAGGAGTAAATCTTCCTTCTTCTGAGTCAATGGCTCTTGAGTGAACAGCAGGCTATTTCTTCCAATTGACACACACACAAACAGACAGGTATCAAAGTTCAAGCGTAGAAAACATGATCAATTAAGGAGAAAAGAGTCCACAAAATATAGAGCAGGGATAGCAGCAAAACAAGATCTATGCAACATCTGTCCACTGATGACAAGCTTGAGTATTCGGCCTTATTGTAGTGCAAAAAATCTGCCATTTTCATCCACTGGAGAGTTGTGCATTAATTTGATCATTCTTTGCATAAGGTCTATTCCAAATCATCATAATAGCCTACAATTTGCGAACAGCTGTTCATGTTTGCTTTATTGACACTATGGTTTTGATACAAATAACCGTCAGAAAAATATGATAATGCTTTTCATTATTCTGCGCCTCACAGGTGAGGTGTGATGTAAAATCTTGTGATACATATTGCATTGAGTCAGTGTGTAAAACCTTATGTCTCTTCTGCCCAAACATTTTTTCATGGTAGTACGTAATACCAATTTTTATGGACGGGTTCCAGTAAAATATATTATAGAGTGATACATTGTATACTCAATTGCATATTGCACATACCTACACTTTGAACTCCGTTATGATATACTGCTCTTGTAGGTATACCATGTCTAAACCAGCAAAAGAATTTTGTAGCTCATCAAAAGTATCACAAATATCAATATAATAACCAGTTTCGGTTATACGCTGAGAAACACCCACATAAAGACGTATAAAGGTTTTGCCAAATACAAAGCAACTGCTGCTAACTACTTCATTGATCACTGATTGAGGTAGTCCCTTTATCTCACACAGCCGCATTACAAGAGTTGTTTTATGCTTTTCCTGTTCTGTATGAGCATGAAGAAGGCGTGCTATATCCGCTTCAATCATCTGTTGCGTTGTGTCAAAAAGTTAATGGCTTCTAACGTTAATGTGATCCTCTTCTTTCTCTTGGTAAGTTTCACTAAAGTCAACTGTGTCCTCACTACGTAATTCTTCCTTCTAATGTGTTCTGTATGCATGAGTCTTCAGAGCTGAGAATGTTTCAAAGGAACTGTCATGAGAACAGTCGCTGAAGCATAAGGATACATTGAACTCTTGTTGATGTTTGGTGAATCGTAAATGTGCGAACCACTATATTGGAGAAGGACACATAAACGGGCACATTGGACACTGGAGTACTGTTGAAGTTTGTTGCTAAAATATATAAGCAAGCCATTACGGAAACATCAGGTTAACTTTGTTATCTATAGTTTATCTGTGCATGCATTAATTGTGCATGATGTAGGCTATCTGCTTAGATTAATTTTATTGGTACATTTATTAACAGATTCATTCATTTCTATTGTTATTAATCGATTATTAAAGATTCTGCCCCTATATTAATAATAAGTAGTGCATGTGCATTGGTTTGCAACTTCTTGACAAAGCAACACAGGGTACAGCTGCAGTGCAGAGCACTAAGCCATTTTGCACTGTTGGTCTCTTGTTTCGTTGTATTTCCTTCTTAGTGACCTACCTCTGATACTACTTTTGTAGCCTTTCATTTTATCATGAAAATTACTCAGAATTGATGTTGTGAAGAGGTAGCTGAGTACTTAAAAGAAGAGCTAGGTATTTCACTGAGGTTTTGTCAGTTTGTAGGTACGGAGGAACTTACAATTCTTATTAATGTTAATACTTTTTCTTTTAGACATCTGTGTGTATGGAATGAATTCCTTTCTCTTACACGATATGACTTGTTAAAAATTTGCAAAGCAGCTGGAATTGTTAAGAACGTTAAGATAATAGCCACTGAACAAACAGAAATATTACACATTTCTAATTAGCAATGAAAAAACTCTGAATTTAAATGATAAACTGAAATAATTATTTTATTATGAAACAAAAGAAGAAAGGAGTCAAGT
>NW_003549228.1:6038-7146 GCF_000090795.2 Amphimedon queenslandica | reverse complement strand
GATTAGCTCTAACCATCCATTAGTTAGTCCCCTCTCGGGGATAACTTCCAATTCCAACATCCCCTCCTCACCCCTTCTTTGTTGATGTATTTAAGTATACGACAAAACACGGAAATGTATGGAATATCATATTATGTCATCATGAACAACCACTACATGTTTTAAAGTTTAAATAGTCTGTTAGTCTTGTATGCAAGTTTGGTGTGCGAAACTAATAAAAATTTTGGACAAAAATTATTAAATTTTTACGGGTGAAAAATCCTAGTAGTGTCCACAATAGCTTTAATGTACATTACGTCTTCTTTCACATATGATTCATTGTCAAGGATTTTTAACTCAGCAAACTTGGGACACCCAGAGGCGATATTCATGTCTGATTTTGGTCTCTGGAAACTACTGGAACTGGGAGATGGCTTGAAAGTTTGCACAATGTGCCTCTTGTGGTCTTGATCCACCATGATTAAAGACACCTTATAATCAAAGGGCCACTTCAATAATGGATCATATTCACCTATAGAGTGCAAACGTGACAGTCAGACAAATTCATTTGATGGAAAATTGTCTGAAGCTAATATTCATACAATGCAAAACAATGAAAAATGAATCCTCCTTTTAATGAATAATGCATATTTAGTTCACTCTTTACACTTAAAATTATTTTTAAATCTAGAAACCATTTTATGGTTCTTACCTTTCATCAAGACGAAAAAAATGGATAGATGTGTATTATATCCGATTCCATTTCCATTGAGATAGGCACGAATACACATCTTATAACCATTTCGTCCAGTGTAGAAAGGTGGAGTACAGATTGACGTGGTTTTCCCTTCAATCGCATCTCTTTTCCTTCGTTTGACGTCAGGTATACGCCACAAGAATGAGCCATTGTAGGTAGAAGCAAGAGAAGCTTGTAATTGTAATTCGAGCTCTGAAAAATGAACTTTCAACATCCCAGACGTCCTTTCCTGCTCTGCTAATTTGTGCTCGATTGATCCTACCATTTTGCTATCACTTGTTGACATGTCGTCATAGCCCTGGTTAAGAGGACGGTAGCTTGCTCCAGATTCGACCTTACTAACTCTTTCAGCTAGTTGTGTAACTCTTTCTT
>NW_003549228.1:0-5232 GCF_000090795.2 Amphimedon queenslandica | reverse complement strand
CTATGAATCGATCTAAAGTTTTCTACACTCCGGAGACTCATAATTGTTCCGAATTTGTACCCTCTGTCCGTTCCCGCAGGCCACTGGACCTAGGCCAGACTTTATTGCAAGCTTTATTGACAGTTGACTTTCAGCTTATAATACCTGTACAATAATGTTGTTTCTTATATTTTATTTTAAGAGATTTTGCTGTCAACCCACAGGGATACAAATAAAACCACAGGGAGTGTTACAAATGAAAGCTGTGTTACATCACATTTGTAACCACAGGCGGTGCCTTTGATACGCCCACTCACTCTTATACAATGAAATACACATACAGTCTACACAAAGGCGCTACACTTCTCTGAACACCGGAAGTGCAGAAAATCGCATGGTTTTCCTCATGCATAATGGATACCCATACTATTTTACTTATTTCTCTTACATAGATACTTAAACAGTGCTACATCTAGCACCATTAAGAGAGGAAAAGTTACTTGTTATAAAGAAACAAGTTTGGTTTTCATGTGCAAAGTTTAAGCAAAGATATGTCACAGTAAAAATTATTTGTTTGATAAAAAATTTTTGACTTTGATTTTTGTGTAAATCATTCACAGAATACCTGGAACCTCTACAGTATTTTCATAGACTTAGGAAGGTGTATCCTGCATGTCCTGCTAGTTTAAATCTTAATGGAGCAGATATAGCTTTAGAAAAAGTGCCGTAAACTTGGTCATAATGGACCTTGTGCATCGAACGTTCTAATTAACGCGCACCTCTCAACTGGAGTAAGATGGCGGATCTTTTAGTGAACAGGCAGGCTGAACATTTTCCTCTTTTATCAAGTCATCCTTACTTTAGGAGCCACTTTGAGCTCTCTTTTTGTTTCATCACACTCTTTTATTTCTCCTGTAAGCTCTTTGGTTGTTGTTTTGGCTTTTTAAGCAGTTTTTCATAGGCCTATTCTCACCCTTTGGCAATTCCCGTTTTGGTAAATTTTGCTTCCAGGAGCCAGGGCGCTTGCCCCTCCATTGCTATGAAGACAGAAGTGTATTCACTTGAGTCCTATGATTAATGTCTATCATCAGAGTTAGTCTCAGTCCATCAGGACAAGGTACGGTGGAATTACTCACTCAGTTGTCATGTTGCAGCTGGAGTTTTGATGATATGGCCATCTTTTTACTTCTTAAAACTATAGGATTGGTCTTCATTCACATCTAAGAATCACTTCAAGGATCATAAGTGTGCTGTAATAGCTGTGCTTCAAGTAACTAGTTGTTAATAGTGACATCTGGTATGAAGTAAAACAGTTCCATCATTACATGATTTTTAATGTTAATATAAATGTTAATCACAACAGTTGTCTTTGTTAACGGCCAAACAGTTTTAAATTATTGTTTATGTATTACGTATATACTCTTTATAATAAAATATCTGTAAATACATGAAACGTCATGCATACAAATGTAATGTAGTGATAAAAACATAAATAACTGTAGCAACAATGTCAGTTATGTTTTTCATAATTATGAATATCAAATAAAACTGTCAAGAGAGGATACAAATGGTGACGAGCCACAAACAAGTCCTAAATGTGATGATTCCTCTCTGCAAGTATTGGATAGCGACGCAGACTTTAATATGACATGAAATGCTCCTACAGTACAACCAGTGAATTTACAGATAAAGAATGAGAGCCAGAGAGTTCTTGCACCCCTCAACTATTCATAAAAGAGCCATCCTATAGTTTTAAGATGAGAAAAGATGGCCATATCATCAACACTCCAGCTGCAACATGACAACTGAGTGAGTAATTCCACCGTACCTTGTCCTGATGGACTGAGACTAACTGATGATAGACATTAATCATAGGACTCAAGTGAATACACTTCTGTCTTCATAGCAATGGAGGGGCAAGCGCCCTGGCTCCTGGAAGCAAAATTTACCAAAACGGGAATTGCCAAAGGGTGCCAGAATAGGCCTATGAAAAACTGCTTAAAGCCAAAACAACAACCAAGGAGCTTACAGGAGAAATAAAAAGAGTGTGATGAAACAAAAAGAGAGCTCAAAGTGGCTCCTAAAGTAAGGATGACTTGATAAAAGAGGAAAATGTTCAGCCTGCCTGTTTACCAAAAGATCCGCCATCTTACTCCAGTTGAGAGGTGCGCGTTAATTAGAACGTTCGATGCACAAGGTCCATTAGGCGACCTAAAATCCTTGATTCACAAGAGCTGTTCTTTTAATTTTGCCATAAACAGATAGAACCAACTCTCCTCTTTGCTACTACCAAGAGTGAGCTTCATCTGTGCTTCTTTTTAGGAGATACACTTCTACTTGCACAGCCAGCATTTTAACTTTTTAACTACAAAGCAACTTTGATTTTTGTGCAAATCATTCACAGGAGTGCTGGGCTTTTGCGAAAGGATCTAGTACTGTACTTACCTTTGCTTAATACACTGTGAATCTCCTCAGTTGCTGGGTCTTATTTTATTCAGGTAAATTTCCCCTCAAGTTGCTACGTTTTTCAGAAATTGCCTAATTATCAGCTTATCAGCTACACGTGGTTCAAATTTTGAATGATTTTAATTATATTCATAAGCCATTGGCAATGTTTATCAGTGTGGACATAATAATCAGGAAGTGAAGCCATAAAGGATCTATTCACTCCTTCTGTAGACTGATAGTTGTTTGGGTGTTTTCCCAGGGAAATTCCCCACACTGAATTTAATTATAACAAGCGTAACAGTGTAAAAAATATTCCTATAATTGATTTCACCACCTTGCAAGTATAATTTTGTCATTATTAAGACTTATAAAGGTTCTCTCTACCTTATAATGCTTCTAGAGAAGTCTTTAGACAGTATCTCTATGTTCTCTTGCTGTTAGAAAGCTCTTAACTTTGTCCCATGTGTAAGCCGCCATTTTGTTTGCCGTGGCCACACCCACCCCGTAAAGGAGCGTGGGCGGATGGTTGCTAAGGCTTGTTATTTCTCCAATACAACGTGTATAGAAGAAATGTAAGTGTGGACATACAAATAAATAAATAAATATATATATATATAATATATATATATATATATATATATATATATATATATACATACATAGCGCAAAGGTGAAATCAATTATAGGAACGACCTGGGGGCTACGCCCCCAGGTCGTTAAAAATATATAAGTTTACCTGTGGATGCCATCCAGAGCAATATAATTGTCTTCTGCAGTTATTAAGTAACATGTGACTATCCATCTAATAATATGATGATAAATGAGATCACAGTTACATAAAGCACAAGCTCACTTCACTTCTTGGCATTTCAGTGTGACAATGACCACAAATATAAGGTGCATTAGGACAGTTCAAAAGGTGATCCTTAACATGTAAATTATAAAATTAATAAATTCATCTTATCTTCTTACATTATAGTCTCTAGCTAACAATTCACTTCTGCAATATTGACATCGGACTTGTCGAAACGGACACTCTTCTTTTTCATGTTTTCTCAATTTTCCAAGAGGAATTCTCTTACTGCAGCCAAGAGCACACCTCATGGTTTTATACTCACAGATAGCTTTGTGATCATGCTGGAAGGGAACAAAAAACTATTATTGCAGCTGTCCTAACTGCTAACCACAATTTTGTAAGCTGTACTCATGATAGTGATGGGCGATATGGCCAATTTTCTTAATTTTCGATAACGATCGATAATGGACTTTTTGAGGAAATATCAATTATTAATGATACGATAACCACACCTTCATTTAGGGGTGTGTCAAGGGTGTGGCTAATGATTTTGGCACTGTACTGGCATGAGAGAAGATCATTTCCATGCTCTTCAGTCTTGTTTCTCTTCTTATTGGGGTAGGCTGAGCTAACAACTGGTCAGCTGCCTCTTTCTTACAGTTCAACAGGGCAATTACTAATTAAAATTAGTTATTTAACCTTAATAAATGGGCTTGGTCAATAGATCAATGAAAATTGCATAAAATTTCTAGTGATGGGCGATATGGCCAATTTTCTTAATTTTCGATAACGATCGATAATGGACTTTTTCAGGAAATATCGATTATTAACGATACGATAACCACACCTTATTTTTGGGGTGTGTCAAGGGTGTGGCTAATGATTTTTAGCACAGATATAACTGTACTGGACATCAGAGAAGATCATTTCCTAATCATTTCCATGCTCCTAAGCTTGGTTCTCTTCCTATTGAAGTAGGCTGAGCTAACAACTGGTCAGTTGCTTCTTTCCTGCAGTCCAACAGTGCAATCACTTATTAAAATTAGTTATTTAACCTAAATAAATGGGCGTGGTCAATAGATCGATAAAAATTGCATAAAATTTTCGATAATGATTCAAATCGATTCCGTAAAATATTGTTTATATCAATAAAGAATCGATATATCACCCATCACTAAAAATTTCGATAATGATTCAAATCAATTCCGTAAAATATCGTTTATATCAATAAAGAATCGATATATCACTCATCACTAACTCATGAAGCCCACCCTTTGGTTAACATCTCAACATGGCCCGCTGCCTACCTCATGGTCCTTAAGCTTTCCAGTCCATTCACAACCATTCTCATAGTTCTCACATAAAACTGGGAGCCTATCTATCTCTCTTCTAACAGCAATATCAGGGTATATCTGCAAACAATATATAATTAGTATAATATTATATATGTGAATAATGGGTAGACAATACACAACTTTACTTATGAAGTATAACTCATGATGGACAAAAAAAAGAGATGCAGACTTACTTCTTCCTTTGGATTAATCCCCAATCTTTGAGCTTTTGAACTAGAGGAACTATATGAGAGATAAAACCCATGATAACACTTGACAGGCATTATGTATCATACATTGCTTCTTCCCAGCAGCTCTTACAGAACCTCTGTCCCTCTTCATTTTGTATAGCGTCTCTCAGTATCAGTCTGCATGAGGAGCACTCGAGGGACTCGATCCGGGCGTACTCACCATTAACCTTTAAGTCGTAGCCCGGCATCACAAAAAAGTCTTAGTCCTTATCACAAGCATTAATCAAACTTCGTCCGCAGTGTCTCCAGAGGCATTAATTAGAAATTCCCTAACTTGGCCAAAAAAATTTCCCCAAAAATCCCTAGATTTCAAATTTTGACAAAAATCCCTAGATTTTTACCAAAAATCCCCAGATTGAGTCATAAAAATCCTCATAATTTTATTAACCATGTCCAAAATTTGTAGATTTGACCACTCCTATAT
>NW_003549227.1:5732-7152 GCF_000090795.2 Amphimedon queenslandica | reverse complement strand
ACCAAATATACTTGTACATATAAACTCTATAAAATATACTCACAATAACTTCCTCAGTTGATGCTGGTCCTATTACTGAGCACAAGTCTTTACAGCATATAGCAAAGGACTAAAATATACAGAGGTAGTATCCAAGAGTATACTGAGATGCACAAACACTACCTTTCTCACATGGAACATGGCGTCAGATGCTAAAGCTGGTAACTGAGGAACAAACTCAGACACACAGACCTCTTGACCGAGAAATGATGCCACTCGACCAATTAGCTGTAGAATAAAGACACACCCACTTGATGACCACACCCATTAATTATATATCGTACCATTACAGTGTCCATTCTTAGGTCGTAGGTTTCTTCTTTCCCGAGACACTTCCTCACCATCGGACACAACTGGGACACCAAACTATCTGAAAAAATCACAATAACTTAATTGATACATTTTGTATAAAAAATGCAAATTTAGTGAGTCTACTTCCTTCTCTACCAGTAGGTAATTCTGGTAGAAAGGTTATACATAAGAAAGGCTCATCAAAATTTCACACTGCAAGCAATGAAAATTTTTTATAAATTTTGTTGAAATCTCTTGTTAAAATTAATTTTTGTCGATAATTTTTTTTTGTCATTTCTGTTACAAAATCCACGTGCTATCCATGTGAAGCAAAAAATTTCGTCAATCAAAAATTCCTGACAAATTTGACAAAACTTTTGACTGATGAAAGTTTGGAGCTATAGAGTATCTAAAATATTTATCCAAAAATTTTATGACCTGGGAGACGAAGCCCCCCACAGGTTGTTCCTATAACGGTTTTTATTGTCACACTATCTAATTTTTTATGCCCACACTTACATGTACATTTCTTCTATACATGTTGTATTGGAGAAATAACAGCATAGGGTGGGTTCTCAATATGACGCATTGCTTTTCATGCACATCCGTCACGATCGGAAGTGCTGTATAAACCAATGGGAAGATGCGTCAATGCATCAGATTAGAAAACATTTCTATTCTGACGCATTGATGCATACTCCCATTGTTTTATATAGCACTTCTGGTCATGACGCTAGCACATGTAAAGAAATGCGTTATATTGAGAACAACCACCCACACACGCTCCTTACATAAAGTAAGTGTGGTCACAGCAAACAAAATGGCAGCTTACACACAGGACAAAGTTATGAGCTTTCTAACAGCAAGAGAACATATAGATACTGTCTAAAGACTTCTCTAGAAGCATTAGAAGGTAGACAGAACCTCTATAAGTCTTAATAATGACCAAGTTATACATACAAGGTGGCAAAAAGAATTATAGGAACATTTTACACTGTTACACCCCTCACAGACTCAGAGGCACCATAGGTTTCCTAACATGGAAATGATTGAATGTTAATTCTTATTGCTACAATAACTCTAAAGGCAA
>NW_003549227.1:3601-5039 GCF_000090795.2 Amphimedon queenslandica | reverse complement strand
GGCAATGGAATGTGAATGGAAGCAATGTATCAAAGAAAAGTTGGAGTCAATGAATGTAGAAGGCTCAGAAATTGAGAAGATTACAGATAATATCATTTTCTATCCAAGGAAGGAAAAAAATCCAGTTGATCCAGGTTGTGTTACTTGGGCCATCCCCCTAATACGTAGATTAAAGGATACATTGCGGTTTGAGGATAATATAGGAGCTGCAACAAATTATGCAATATTGCTTGGGACAACAATAGCAAATTTCCATGCCAGTGGTTCACTCAAATCTTCAGATAATGATCAAGTAGAAATTTGCACTGAGCCCAATCAAAATACTGACGGTTCATTCTCTCAAAAGAGGCAGCAACTGCAAAGTGGAAATGACAAGTCACTTCAGAAGAAAGATACAGCTGGAGGGGCTACCGTTGCAGGAGCAGGAATTGGAACAGGAAGTGGAGGAGCTATTAAACGAGTTAAACAGAAGAAAGATATAGTACGAGGGGGAGTTGGAACAGGAAGTGGAGGGGCTACTAAAGAATGTAAAGTTAAAGATGCAACTACTGCAGGGGGAATTACAGGAGGAATTTTAGGAGGAATTGCCGGAGGAATTGCAGGAGGAGTTATTGGAGCAAAAGCTATTGGAGGAGCAATGGCAATCGTTGGAGGAGCAACTATTGGAGTTGTAGGCGGAGGAATTGTTGGAGTGGTCATTTTTGCCTTGATTGTCTATTTCTGTTGCTAACATTTGCTTATACAGTACATGTAATAACTTATTGTCTATTCTAGTAAAGTGAGTGTGGGTGACTGGGTGTGTAGATACTTCTTTGTGACATTATTTTTAATAATGTTTAGTACAAAGTGTCAAAGTTAAATTGCCAATGCGCAAAGCAAAGCTGAACTATAATGTACATGTACAACATTACTAAGGCTGCTCCATAAATATACACCCTACTTCATTTACTAATAATATCCTGGAGTATACACAAGAGATTACTGAGACTCACTGATTGAACTCTTTGGATCTTCTAATAGCATCACAATCGTATTGTGGCTTATACGCCTCACCTATAAACACAGTAAAACTCAGTAATACTCAGTATAACCCAGTATATCTCAGTAAATCCATACCTGTTGATTAAAATTGTTTAACATTTTTACAGGTATCTCGTAGATCCTGTCCTCGTTCTCTTGTGAGAATGTAGTCTCTATATTAGGAGCATCCCTGAACTGAGAGTTCCTCTCAATGAGGTTCATTACTGTACCTACATGTAATACACCAATCCTTATCATTGGCTCTGGAGAGGAGGGAGGAAGAGAAGGAAGAAAAAATTAAAATAATTATACATGTAGTTTATTATACATGCACAAATGTACCATATACCGGTTTATTTTCGCGGTAAAATTTTTTCGCAAATTTTGTATTTCTAAAATTTTCATGGAATTAATTTCC
>NW_003549227.1:0-2386 GCF_000090795.2 Amphimedon queenslandica | reverse complement strand
CAAAGTGAGCAGCTTCTACCATACTACGCACTGCAATCTCTCTATAGAGGAAGAGAGAGGGGAGAGAGAGGGAGGGAGAGAGGGGGAGGGAGAGGGGGGGAGGGAGAGAGAGAGAGGGTATTAGATAATTATAAACAGCTGCTATTACTATTATTATTATTAATTATCAAACACTATAGAACACTAGCTGCCAACAAAGTAGAAACAGTGATAAGCTAAAAATACACAACCACCACCAATAAATAAAACAATAACAATTAAAAAATACTAATAACTATTAATAATTATCAATAACTAATAATAACTATTAATAACTAGTCTTAATAACTAGTACTATTAGGTAATGATGACTTAATTTTGTTATCACACATCAAAAAGATCTTGGCAGTTTATCATTACAATACTACTAACTATACACTGTATGTACAGTATAGACTGTATTACAATAACAATACTACACTACATGAAATAATAGCAACTATAATTATGTGGATGTACAGTAGATTGTATGCAGAAAAAAAACAAAACATATTCTATTTTATACATGGACTGTACTAGTCATGTACAAACCAAATATACTTGTACATATAAACTCTATAAAATATACTTACAATAACTTCCTCAGTAGATGCTGGTCCTATTATTGAACACAAGTCTTTACAGCATATAGCAAAGGACTAAAATATACAGAGGCAGTATCC
This sequence comes from Amphimedon queenslandica, assembly GCF_000090795.2. Lineage (NCBI taxonomy): Eukaryota > Metazoa > Porifera > Demospongiae > Haplosclerida > Niphatidae > Amphimedon > Amphimedon queenslandica. Next base: position 1,685 of record NW_003549227.1, on the reverse strand, counting down.
AAGAGTATACTGAGATGCACAAACACTACCTTTCTCACATGAAACATGGCATCAGATGCTAAAGCTGGTAACTGAGGAACAAACTCAGACACACAGACCTCTTGACCGAGAAATGATGCCACTCGACCAATTAGCTGTAGAATAAAGACACACCCACTTGGTGACCACACCCATTAATTATATATTGTACCATTACAGTGTCCATTCTTAGGTCGTAGGTTTCTTCTTTCCTGAGACACTTCCTCACCATCGGACACAACTGGGACACCAAACTATCTGAAATTAAATTATAATAATAATTAACAACAACATGTACATGTATAATAAGGAACTAACTTATATTGGCCTGGTGCCACTGGTCCACTGAGCATGATCAGAGTAAACTAAAATGGCAGATACTAGTTTCATATTGGCAGTAACTTGAAACACTGCCAATACTTCCAGCAGTGCAGTAAAGGGAAGACAGGCTTTTAAATGCAGCACAAATGTCTGGATGAAGTTTTGAAGGTCAATAAATTAACGCTATGAATGATAAATATCTATTCAATTAGATGCGTGGGTGGATACCGTAAATCTATACTCGTATTCCAATTGCATGGATCCAACACAACAAGCGTAACAGTGTAAAAATATTCCTATAATTGATTTCACCACCTTGCATGTACAGCTGGGTTCTTATTAAGACTTATGAAGATTCTCTCTACCTTCTACTGCTTCTAGAAAAGTCTTTAGACAGTATCTCTATGCTCTTTCGCTGTTAGAAAGCTCATAACTTTTTTCCATGTTCAAACCGCCATTTTGTTTGCCGTGACCACACCCACTTACGTAGCGTGGGCGGGTGGTTGCTAAGGCTTGTTATTTCTCCAATACAACGTGTATAGAAGAAATGAAGTGTTGACATACAATCAAATATATATATATCGCACGTGGGTGAAATCAATTATAGGACGACCTGGGGGCTACGCCCCCAGGTCGTAAAAAGTGACAAAATCTCTAACTGGAAAGAAATGGATGATGATCGAGGATGAAATAGAAGAAGTTCCCTGGCCCAATGAAAATAATGATGACCCTCCTCATAGGCCACCTCTGGAGGAAGATTTAAGTGGACCAGTTGAAGGTCCTATAAGTGGACTAGTTAAAGTAGGAATAGTTACAGGTCTAGTCTCGCCCCGCCCCTTCGCTACCTGTGGAGGAAGGGTCTGGAGACACTCAAGGTAAAAATGTGTGCTCATGCAGAGAAATCCACGTCCCAATCAGATTGCTCGAACCACGTGTAGGACAAGAAGTCATGTGACTGAAGAGCTCTGTTTAAGACAAAAGAGGAAGAATGAGGACCAAATAAAGGAAGGAAAGAGCCTGCAACGCTCCCTGGACTTCTTTCTCAAAGTTTTAGATCAGCATTATCGTGCTGCTTACTACAACGACGCCATCGCATTTATGACGTAATAAACTGTCACATTGTTTACAATAAAACGTCATCGATAAAAAGTAAATACTATGGCGCTCTGTGAAGAGTTGCTGCTCTCAAATCTGCAAGAGATGTCCAAGAGACTGTATCCTCATTGTTTCTTAGCTGCAAAGCATCTGTTTAAGCTGTCTTGACGGATCTGGTCTCCTCTGTCACATGACGTGGAGCCAACCACGTGTTCTTCTTTCCACACACTTTTTGCGTGAGTGTCTCCAGA
>NW_003549226.1:6006-7152 GCF_000090795.2 Amphimedon queenslandica | reverse complement strand
GGGAACATTGTGTGGTTCAGGAGGAGGATGGACAAGACTAGCATATCTGGATATGACTGATGCTACACAGAACTGTCCTTCTGGGTTTAGACTGTACCAGTCAGGAGGAGTTAGAGCTTGTGGTAGATCAGCCTCAGGAGGTGCTAGCTGTGCATCAGAAACCTTTAGCTCTCATAGTATCAGTTATTCTCAGATATGTGGTAGAGTATTGGGCTATCAATATCACTCACCTGATGCTTCTGTATCAAGTAATATTAATTCTTGGTATGTTGATGGTATCAGTCTCACTCGTGGGTCTCCTCGTCAACATGTTTGGACATTTATAAATGGATGGAGCGATTCTTACAACATCAATCCATGCAATTGCAACCAGCAGTCTCCAGCATTTATTGGTAGCAATTACTTCTGTGAGTCCGGTAATCCTACAAATAATGCCAATCAGTTTTTTGTTGCTGATCCACTCTGGGATGGTCAGAATTGTGGCCAATATGAAACAGCTTGTTGTAATGTTCCTGGTATCCCATGGTTTCACAGAGACTATGGTAGCACTACCACTACTGACTATATTGAGTTGAGGGTCTGTGGAGATGAAGGAACAGGCAATGAGGACACAACTGTGGGCGAGTATGAGATCTATGTCAAGTAATATTGTGCTATTGGCTCTTCCCTGCTGCTTATAAACTCCTCCTACATTTTATATGTTTTTATTATACACCTTGCTGATATTACTTAGTTTAGTATCACATTGTTTGTTTAGTATTTACTGAAATATATTCACAACAAAACAGGCCTCACACACACAAAAGGAAGAATGTGAATGAATACATTATTATTATTATTATTATTATTATTATTATTTAATATAATCACAACTAACAAGTTGGTACAAAACTCAGTATCAGTCCATAACCAACAGACTATGATACACAATTACATATTTAAATGTCTCCTCAGAATTCGTGCAGATCCCAATAATGCAGTCTTCTGTATATGCTCAACTTTGATGTTAATCCCCAGTCTCTTTAACCAGTCCTTGATCCTGTATGATACTGCCCCCAGTGCTCCAACTACAATCGGTATTACTTCTACCTTCTTCATTCCCCATAGCTTCACAATTTCCTGTCTCAATTCTTGATATTTCTCAAC
>NW_003549226.1:0-1424 GCF_000090795.2 Amphimedon queenslandica | reverse complement strand
ACCATTTGAATGGATAAAGGAGTATATAAAGTGTTGGTAGAACAATCAGAAGCAATAACACTAAGATTGCAAAGAAACCAGCAGCACCATGAACCCCCTTAAAGTAATCCTGATTCATATCATAATAGAATTTGGTATTGTTAAGACCAAGTGTTACATTCTTAGGAGCAAAACTCAGTATTTTAAAGGAAGTGGCAGCTAATTGAGTGAAGCAGAGTATATATATTGATGCTATAGAGTGAGTAAAAGATGGTTCAATGCCAGTCATACTCCAGAAACGAGCCATGCAACGATGAAATGGTCTAGTAATAAATACTACACACTTGTAACCTTTATCATACAATGTTATCCAAACATAGAGTAAGAGGAGGAGGAGCAATGGATAGAATCCTATCACATACCAAAAGGAAATTACTCCTAATGGTGGTGTATTAGGTGATATACACATAACATAATGAAAAAATGTAGTGAAATCTAAATTAAATATATTGCATGGTATTTTAATCAGTGAAATAGCATAATAATCATAATAATCATAATAATAATAATAATAATAATAATAATAATAATAATAATAATAATAATATAAATAAACAGAATAACTTATTGCTATTATTTGTGAATAGAATACCACTCCATTAATAGATCCATTGGTTAGTTGTATATTAAATATTATTATTAATAATACCATGATTGTGATAGGTAATATTTCTATTACAATAAATACCAGTAAACCATATTTGGTATCACATTCCATACAAGTGTGAGGATTATTCATTGGTATTCCCCAGTTTGATGCACAACCAAAATAATGTTCTTCTGTATTGTTATCATGACAGCAACCAGGAAAGCTATTATCAATGCAAGGAATTGTGTATGGCTTTTCTGTGTCACAAGTATCAATTAGAGTACAGTTTCCATTATGAGCCTTACATTGTACTCTGATAGTCACAGTACTACTGGCACTGATATTAATAAGATCAAGTGTTTGAACATGCAGTGATACTTCAATAGGGTTTACATCAATATAATCATTGAAACATTTTCTCACTTCATAGTAATTATAATCTTCAGGATATAAGCAACAATGTGGTTGTGAAATGGTATAGCAATCTTGATTCATTGAAGAATTAATACTGATACAAGCTTTAAGACCATATTTCCAATCATATTGCTTATTAGTACTAGTATCAATGATATAAGCATGTAATGAAAGATACTCACACTGACAGTTGTCATTTTGATAACTATCATAACAAGATATGTCTCCATCATTGTTGTCTAACTGTAATTCATAATTTGGACTAGCCTCATTCCCCAGTACTGGTTCATTGTGTGTAGTAATATCAAAGGATGATTCAGTACATGTAACAGGAACATTGTTACAATTATAAAGACTAACACATTCAAATACAATATACCTC
>NW_003549225.1:5675-7153 GCF_000090795.2 Amphimedon queenslandica | reverse complement strand
TCCATTTTCATTCCCTCCATTATTCTCTCCTCCATTTCCCTCTCCTTCTTCTTCCTCCTCTTCCTCTCCTCCATTAGTCAAGGACCCAACGATACTAACAAGACAAAACTTCTCCCTATTAATCGATCCGTACCATTTCCCCTCACTAAATTCACCTTCTTCAACAATGGAGAACTCGTAAGGAAGACTGGCTGTGCTCACGGGAGCTATGGCGAATTTCAAATATTTTGTTTTGACTCCTCTCGAAAGATCAACGCAGTGTTGGATCTCAAGCCTCAGTGCTTTGAGGAGAGGTCTGGAAACGGAGACTGCATACACAGCACTAACGAGTACCGTGTTCTTAGGAAACACAAACTCTCCTCCTACAAGAGCCACCACGGCTACCTCAGCTGTCTCTGTCGATGATAGGCTTCCTCCAGATACTCCAATTCTTAGCCCATACCTCTCCCAGTTTAGCAGTTGAGGTCTGTCTCCTTGTATCAGGAACAGTTTCTTACTGGCTATGTTAACGTCACTCAGACACTCTAAATTATCTGTATACATGTATATAAAACAAATATTAATTATTATTATGTATCTCTTACCCATTGAAGGAACAATATAATCAAACTGAATACCAATAGAACTAATCTCTTTCGTTGTTTTTTCTATTATACAAATTACAAAATGTTAATAATTAATGTACTGATACTCTTACCAGCAGTTGTGGTGTCTTTCAATGACTGCAACTCTTCCTTTAGTCGTAATTTCTCTTTTGTCAGTTTAGCAATTACCATTTCATCATCAACAGATTTAGCTTTAAGTTTCTCAATCTCTTCTACACAAAATAAATCTATAATAACATATTACCATATAAGGATATACCTTCACTGGTTGTTTGTTTAGTTTCTGTTGTCTGCTCCTCCTCCTTCTCCTCTCCTTTAACATCATCATTATCTTTATAAACTAGTAAACACACACACACATCAAACAAGTCTCTAACTATTACTGTGTGTGTGTGTGTCTATACTTACCATCAGTTGGTCCAGTAGACACTTCCTCTTTAGTTGAAGATAGTTTAGTTTCTTTCACTCCTTCTACTCTTGTCTTCTCTAGTGGTATAGGTTCAATAACTACTGACACACACACACACAGTAGAGGACTATACCTTGCTGACTAGCCTCAAGGAGTGCTTCCTGCAGTGAGGTCTTGTTTCCCTCAGATACTCTTAACTCCTGCTGCAACGATTCCACATAATTTTGTAGTTTTACTTCTCTCTCTGTAGGGTATACTATAAACTGATCTTGCCACCATTCTCTGTTCTTTAATAATAACTGATACTTGTCTTGATAGGCCTCAGTAGTCAGACCAGTAGAATCTAGTACTTCACTTACTCTCCATTCCCCTTCTCTTAAAACTAATACAAACATGAACGAGGAATAATTCATGTATGTACATGTACATGTAAACATGATGTAATGTTGTTACTAATAATAGAA
>NW_003549225.1:0-1446 GCF_000090795.2 Amphimedon queenslandica | reverse complement strand
TAAGTGAGTTGATGTTATTATGGTAGCAGAGGTCATGTCCACAGTAGCCACCAAAAAAGAAGATTTCATTGTTTCTGGTAGTACAGAAGTATCCTATAGTTCCTAGAGGAGGTAAAGTTCCTCTGGTCACGTGAGAGGACCAATGACCAGTCCTAAACTCCAGTCTATCAATGGTGGACAACAATTTCCTCTTTTGTGGGGAATCATGAACAACAGGTAAGTCAGGCCTTTGCCCTCTCCACAGGAACACTGATTCTCCTACTACAGGAGCTGAGTGTCCTGATATCCCTCCCAGTTGATAAATACCTGTAAAATACAAACATGATGAGAAAGAGGAGGAAGAAAACAGAAACTCACCTTTAGACATTGTTTGTCAAGAATGTTAATTAACTAGCCACACCCACAATAACAATATTCATTACTCATAATCACCCACACCCATATCACCTTCTAAATTAAATCCAATCACTGCCAACATTATAACAATAAGTACAGTAATTATTAGTTGGTTGTGTGTCAAGGAATACATCAGGTTAAAACATGTCTTCTTTGCTTGCTGATGAGGTGATGGTCCTGCTATTGAATGCATTGGAATATATTCTTCTTAGTGAGTTAGTGGTGAGTCCAATTAATAATAATTGGTAGTTGGTACTCTCTTGGTGATTATGATAAAAGGTACTTGAGCTAGTACTTACAAGAAATGTACTCACAAACTAACCCTCAGGTATAATAGTAATACAAGATATTACAATCAAAAGAATTCAAGTTTTATTATTATTATTATTATTAATGTTAATGCATTATAGCAAACATGACAAACAATATCTTAACTGGAATTATTAGAGATTTTATATTACATGAGAGTTTTGTAGTCAGTACTTGCAACAAAGAGACTAAACTCAAGTGTAGATTGCATTATTCATTACAAGTCAAATATCACCTACTGGAGACAACAATAAATAAAGTAATGCGAATTACTTTTTATACTATAGTAAACTCATCAAACTATACCTCATAGTATAACTTCATACACTGTAGCCTTCTTGTCTCCAGATCCAGTAACAATAAAATGATCATCCTAACCTGGTCCAGTTCATTGGTGCAACTGAAGTGGGTAATCCTCTTGTCTTGACCGAGCTGATGAGCACTAGATCTATAGTCTTTATAAAAAGCTTCAGGAGACTAAGTTAACCAATCAACAGATTCTGAGTATTGCTCAAGATGTAGCTTTAGGCCTCAACTACCTTCACCTGTTTAAGCCTCAGCCTATTATTCACAGAGATGTGAGCAGTCCTTACGTATCATTAAAGCCTTGCACTGGACCTGCTGGTTATGAAGCTAAAGTAGCAGATTATGGTACAGCTAAATTGCAACAAGGCACTGGTAGTACTGTTATGCCAGGCAATGCTGCATATGCTGCACCAGAAGCTCGTGATCCTGATCAAC
>NW_003549224.1:5667-7153 GCF_000090795.2 Amphimedon queenslandica | reverse complement strand
TCATAATCATATATTGCCTTACACTGAGGGAGCATCTTTGGCTTAGCAGCAATAGGAGGCTTCTTCCTCTTCGTAGGAGGAGGACGAGTACTAAATAAAAATAAAATAAAAATAAAATAAAAGCTCAACTGACGTAATAAATAACAGATTTAGAAATTTAGAAAATGTAGCTTTACACATGTACATGTAGGTTCACATCCACTTATAATATTCATTATTTATTACTTTAAAAAAAACAGACTACAGGTTATTCCTAAAATAGCTACCATTTTAAAAGACTTTTAAAATGCATATCAATGCCCTTATGCTATGCAGAAAGGTTGGGGCAAATTCCAATCACAAACTTTCAATATAAATACACTACTACAGTCCATTGGTTATTTTGCTATGATACACTCATTACTAATCCTCTTACCCTCCTCCTTGAGGTGTCTTCATGAATTCAGCCTGTGAGTAGTCAGTGTTACTGGAGTCCCTACGTGCCTTACCCTTAGCTCCCTTTGAGTGAAGTGATGGAGTCCGTCCTTTAACAAAACTGCTCTTACTACTCGGTGATCTCCCTCTCTGTGCTACTGACTATAAGAGCAGAAATATCATTACATGCTGAGATATGTACAATATGCACACATGAAACACATGCATGACATAGGATTCTTTATTTTTATAATTTTTTCTGATACATATACATGCACATGTACATGTCCTATGAACTAGTTGCCTAAAATTGGTCGAATGACCACAGGCTATAGGCTTTGGTCACAGGCCAAATTTGTCAAAAATGGCTATAAAAGAGAATTCTCCATTTTAATAATTTTTTCTGATACATATACATGTCCTAATGTGTATTAACTTTGAGTTGATTCCAATCAAATTTGGATTTTTATGAATTTTAAAGTTGCTCAAAAATTGGGCCAACTACCAAAGGCTATAGCCTTTGGTCATTGCCCAATTTCATCAAAAATGACTAGGACAAAATTCTTTATTGTTATAATTTTTTTCTAATACATATACATGCCCTTATGCTGTGTATCACCTTTGAGCTAATTCTGATCAAATTTAGATTTTATTTGAATTTTTAAAGTTTCTAAAAAATTTTAAGTTGTTTAGCTCATTTAGCATGCTTTGTCAGAAACCCAGGGATAGATTTTTTTACATGTAATGTTTAATAACTAAATAAATAATAACAAACACGTAGGAACAATAAATACAATTTAAATATGCATAAGTATAATACAATGTACATGTACTACTGAACTAGTGCATGTAATGGTAAAGTGCACAGTCTGCACACAATTATACATGTACATGTATACACAATGTACCATTAATTGTCTCTTCAACACACACAAGGACTCACTCAATCCTCACTCTCTTACCAAATTCTGTTGGGGTCCTCTTGATTGCTGCTGATAAGAAGGAGCTGCTAGTCCTGGCCTCTTCCCTCCTTTGGTAGCTGGTAGTCTCTGATGGGATGGTCTAGTGCTGC
>NW_003549224.1:3494-4829 GCF_000090795.2 Amphimedon queenslandica | reverse complement strand
TGGTTTTGCGTTAAGTGTTTATATTTCTCAGAGAGGAGAGTCAGGAATTCAGTTTTAAGAACAGACTCCAGGACTGAATCAAAATCATTAGCAACATGAATCACAAAGAAATCATCTTGCAAGGGACTGAGAGAAAAGAAAAGAGAAGAGAAAGTTAAAGAATAAAAGCAACAACTTGTACTTTAAATTGGTGGTGTGCTTATCAAGCAACCAACCACCAAATAAAATGTCATTTTGCTTCATTTTAAGTACATGTACATGTACACTCAATGAACATAAAGTCCACCAAATACAAAATTTATCAAATAATTATGACTCCTGTCAATATTTCCGGCTGTACAGTAAGTATACATTTACATACAAAATGAAGTCCATATTGAAGTTGATAATGATTATTATTATAATAATTACCTCATAGATACAGCTGTTATTGTCTCAAGTGGAAGTTTCCTCTTCACAACTTCAACAAACTGACCTTTATGTGATCCCTTCTTTATCTATCAAAAAATTAAAAATAACTCTAACTCAATAAATACTTAATATACCGTAAATGTTCAAATAAAAGCCCGGGCGTTTATTTCTTTCCAGAACAAAAAAATTGCGTAAAATAAAAAAGAAAAAGTAAAACTGAGATTCAAACCCGGACCTCCAGGTTCATTGCACTCAGCTTAACAAGTTAGGCCATTTGGGACAGTCTAAAGACTGTGGTACTTATATTGAGTAAAATATGCGTATCTATACTTGAAGATTCTTAGTACCAGGCGTTTATTCAAGCCCGGCTTTTATTTGAACATTTACAGTAATATATAATATATAATTGTGTATTTTTTTAACTTTTATTATTTTATTTTGTTTGTTTACTTTTTCTCTACCAATGAGGTACACAAATTGTGCTGACAGTAGAAGATCTCTTTTGGTGCATTTGAATCGTCTGTCGTATTTATTGACAGTTTGGGCAAACTCTATCCTCTCACGTTTACCTAATGAATAAATAAATAAATAAATAAATAAATGAAATAAAATAAAATAAATAAAATATTAATTAAATTTGGGCCAGACATTAGGCAATAACAATTATTAATACAATAATTCATTCCTTTCATTGTTACCAAATCCATGACATGCAAAAAACAATTTGCTAGATGTACTTTTTAAATGGCCGTAACTTAAAAACCTTAAGTCAGAATTAGCTCAAACTTTCTACATAGCATAAGGACATCAATATGTATCAGAAAATGTAATAAAAATTTGGGGTGATTTTGGAGCCATTTTTTGGAAAAAACCATGGGCTATAGTACAGGGTATTTTTTTCAGAATTTTGACGTTTTCTTGAAA
>NW_003549224.1:0-2757 GCF_000090795.2 Amphimedon queenslandica | reverse complement strand
TGTATGTGTACATGTACATGTACATGTATGTAAAAAGTGTAGTGTGTACTTTATATAAGAGATATATACATGTAGTACACATGTACATGTACATGTATTTTACATGCATATTTATTGGTGATGCATTGAGCATATGAATGTACATGTACATGTACATGTATGTATGTGAGAAGTGTAGTACATGTAGTTTATATTCATTGGTGATGCATTGAGCATAATATGAATGTACATACATGTACATGTGCATAGTAAATTGTGTATGTATGTATAGATTGTGTGTATGTGTACATGTATGTAAAAGTGTAGTGTATGCTTTATACAAAAGGTACATAGTACACATGTACATGCATTTTCCATGTACATGTATGTTCATTGGTGATGCATTGAGCATATGAATGTACATGTACATGTATGTACATAAAAAGTGTAGTGTATGTATAAGAGATGTACATGTAGTTTATATTCATTGATGGTTATTGCATTTGAGTGCATTTAATTACCTCTCTCCTTCAGTGTCTGGTAGTACTGGTCTGACCAGTGACGACGCCATGCCTTCTGGATCCTACGAGCATAAGCATCATACTTCCTCTCTCTGAGCTCCTCCAATAAAAATAACTAGAGAATAATAATAATAATAATAATAATAATAAATTTAATTTTAAACTGAGGACAATGGATGAATAAAGAGAATGAAGAAGATTACCATATACAGCTGGTAATTTTGGTGAATTTGACATTTATATAGAGCCATTCACCAAAAATAAAACATGCAAACCATTTTGAGCCATTATACGCATGCTCAATGACACATGGCCACAAATTTGCGAAATTAAAACCAGCTAATCAGTAATCACCAAATATTTATTTTAGCAATTTGCCAAAATTTTATCCCTCCAAAATTACAAATAATAAAGAACCAAAAAAGGAAAAGAGAGAGGAGAGAAAACAGGTGAAAAGAGAGTGGAATAAAAAGAGAAAATATAGACATTTCAAATAGTGTCAAATACTCACTGATTCAGGACTCTTGAAACACTTTAGTCTTCCCCACCTGCTACTGGTCAGGCTCCATGTTGACTGACATCATCAGACAGTCATCACATCATTTGACCACACCCACCTTTTTTGGCGTATATCTATGCCTTGTCTCATCTGTAAAGCTCTATTCAACCTGTAAAGTGCTAGTCCTGGTCCTCCTGGAAGGCTTGTTGACAAAGGAAAGCAGAAAAGACTGTCTCTTGCTAGCTATGATAATTATTCATGACTAAAATGAGGTCATTAATTAATTTTTTATTTCCGGTCAAAATTTTTGGTCGGGCATTGCTAGTGGTGGGCGATACTGGCCAAAATGGATTCGATACGATACCGATCGATATCAGCTCATATCGGGAGTATCGATACAGTTTCGATACGATATTTAGACCACACCTATGGAGTCACACCCCTTATTATTGACTGTTTTCATCAATGTTTTCACGCACGTGTATCCACGTGTGTGGATTATGCGTCATTAACTTATTAAATTTTCGTTATTTATATTATTTAACCTTAATAAATGGGCGTGGTCAACGTATCGACCCGGATTCCTTTGAAATTTCGATACCGATACGATTCGATACCGTAAAATATCGTTTGTATCGATAAAATATCGATATATCGCCCACCACTAGGCATTGCCCGTCCATGCCCGACCCTGCCGCCGCCTATGATGTTTGGTGTTAATGATTCTGCTTGGTTGATATGTCACTTTTAAATTTTTAAAGTTGCTCAAAAATTGGACCAAGGTCCCTGTACTATAGTGCATGGTCTTTGGTAAAATTTTGTCCAAAATAAAATTTGTGAATTCTCAATTTTTATAATTTTTTCTGATGCATATATATACATGTTCTTACGTTGTGTAAAAAGTTTGAGTTCATTTTGATCAAAATTAATTTTTTTACAAATTTTTAAAGTTGCTCAAAAATTGTATGAAAGTCCCTGTACTACTATAGTACAGGGCTCGTGGTCAAATTTTGTCAAAATTGAAAAGTAGTGAATCCTCCATTTTTATAATTTTTCCTGATACATATACATGTTCTTATGCTGTGTAGAAAGTTTGAGCTGACTACAATTAAAGTTAGATTTTTTACAAATTTTTAAAGCTGCTCAAAAATTAGACCAAAGTCGGTTTTTGACAAAATTTTGTCAAAAATAACAAGAAAAAAATTCTTCGCTTACATAATTTATACTATATTAAAGGCAATCATGCGTTTATGATCATCTTGTTGGTATAGATTTGTGGCTAATTTCCATTGGTCACATTCACGGTGGCTATACCAGACGTACTCCAGACTTTCTCTTCAATTGTTATGTATTTTTATTCCTGTAGTGTCCTGATAGTGTTATTGGTAACATTTATTCTGTTCTTAATCGTTGGAGAGGACACATTTTTGAGGAATGTCCACTGGCTGGTACATCAATGTTTGTTGTGAAAGCTTATCTACCTGTTAATGAATCCTTTGGTAAGATACACACACTCTTAACTACAAACACTTTGATACATGCATAGTTTACTGGCCATTATCTTGCAGACTTTTCCTTACTGTACCTAAAAATTTATTTTTGCTTGTTTATTTTACTGTAAATGTAATGATAACAATCATTTATTACTATTAATATACTATTAGGATTTACTGGTGATCTTTGTGGCAGTACTGGAGGTCAAGCATTCCCACAGTGTGTGTTTGATCATTGGCAGCTATTGCCTGGTGCCGGATCCTT
>NW_003549223.1:3282-7155 GCF_000090795.2 Amphimedon queenslandica | reverse complement strand
AGATATCTGTAACAATATCCATTGTATTGTGGCGGTTACCTTGGTTACCACAGTTACCTCAGTTACCTAGTTACCAGCCACTGTTACCTATATATAACTAAAACACATCTGTAACAATATCCATTGTATTGTGGCGGTTACCTTGGTTACCACAGTTACCTAGTTACCAGCCACTGTTACCATTTTAGCTGATAGACATCTGTAACAATATCCATTGTATTGTGACGGTTACCTTGGTTACCACAGTTACCACAGTTACCAAGTTACCAGCCACTGTTACCTATATATAACTGAAACACATCTGTAACAATATCCATTGTATTGTGATGGTTACCTTGGTTACCACAGTTACCTAGTTACCAGCCACTGTTACCTATGTATAACTGAAACACATCTGTAACAATATCCATTGTATTGTGGCGGTTACCTTGGTTACCACAGTTACCTAGTTACCAGCCACTGTTACCTATGTATAACTGAAACACATCTGTAACAATATCCATTGTATTGTGGCGGTTACCTTGGTTACCACAGTTACCTCAGTTACCTAGTTACCAGCCACTGTTACCTATATATAACTAAAAGATATCTGTAACAATATCCATTGTATTGTGGCGGTTACCTTGGTTACCACAGTTACCTAGTTACCAGCCATTGTTACCATTTTAGCTGATAGATATCTGTAACAATATCCATTGTATTGTGGCGGTTACCTTGGTTACCACAGTTACCACAGTTACCAAATTACCAGCCACTGTTACCTATATATAACTGAAACACATCTGTAACAATATCCATTGTATTGTGACGGTTACCTTGGTTACCACAGTTACCTAGTTACCAGCCACTGTTACCTATGTATAACTGAAACACATCTGTAACAATATCCATTGTATTGTGGCGGTTACCTTGGTTACCACAGTTACCTAGTTACCAGCCACTGTTACCATTTTAGCTGATAGACATCTGTAACAATATCCATTGTATTGTGACGGTTACCTTGGTTACCACAGTTACCTAGTTACCAGCCACTGTTACCTATGTATAACTGAAACACATCTGTAACAATATCCATTGTATTGTGGCGGTTACCTTGGTTACCACAGTTACCTAGTTACCAGCCACTGTTACCATTTTAGCTGATAGACATCTGTAACAATATCCATTGTATTGTGACGGTTACCTTGGTTACCACAGTTACCTAGTTACCAGCCACTGTTACCTATGTATAACTGAAACACATCTGTAACAATATCCATTGTATTGTGGCGGTTACCTTGGTTACCACAGTTACCTAGTTACCAGCCACTGTTACCATTTTAGCTGATAGACATCTGTAACAATATCCATTGTATTGTGACGGTTACCTTGGTTACCACAGTTACCACAGTTACCAAGTTACCAGCCACTGTTACCTATATATAACTGAAACACATCTGTAACAATATCCATTGTATTGTGACGGTTACCTTGGTTACCACAGTTACCTAGTTACCAGCCACTGTTACCTATGTATAACTGAAACACATCTGTAACAATATCCATTGTATTGTGGCGGTTACCTTGGTTACCACAGTTACCTAGTTACCAGCCACTGTTACCATTTTAGCTGATAGACATCTGTAACAATATCCATTGTATTGTGACGGTTACCTTGGTTACCACAGCTACCACAGTTACCTAGTTACCAGCCACTGTTACCTATATATAACTGAAACACATCTGTAACAATATCCATTGTATTGTGGCGGTTACCATGGGCGGTTGCAGAAATTTGGTTTGACCTGGGCATCAATAATTAGTGGGTGTGGAGTGGGTGTGGTTCCATACAATTTTGCAAGGAAAATGGAAAATACTGATCTATAACTTCATTCAGATGGTTTCTTAGCATAAAACCTCAAAGAAGCCTGTTGAACTACCACAGTTTATACTGGATGCCCACACCAGAATCATGAATATAATTATTGGTCAAAAAGTCAACCTGGGCATTGCCCCCTAATGCCCAGGTCTGCAACCGCCTATGGCGGTTACCTTGGTTACCACAGTTACCTAGTTACCAGCCACTGTTACCTATGTATAACTGAAACACATCTGTAACAATATCCATTGTATTGTGGCGGTTACCTTGGTTACCACAGTTACCTCAGTTACCTAGTTACCAGCCACTGTTACCTATATATAACTAAAAGATATCTGTAACAATATCCATTGTATTGTGACGGTTACCTTGGTTACCACAGTTACCTAGTTACCAGCCATTGTTACCATTTTAGCTGATAGATATCTGTAACAATATCCATTGTATTGTGGCGGTTACCTTGGTTACCACAGTTACCTCAGTTACCTAGTTACCAGCCACTGTTACCTATATATAACTAAAAGATATCTGTAACAATATCCATTGTATTGTGGCGGTTACCTTGGTTACCACAGTTACCTAGTTACCAGCCACTGTTACCATTTTAGCTGATAGACATCTGTAACAATATCCATTGTATTGTGACGGTTACCTTGGTTACCACAGTTACCACAGTTACCAAGTTACCAGCCACTGTTACCTATATATAACTGAAACACATCTGTAACAATATCCATTGTATTGTGATGGTTACCTTGGTTACCACAGTTACCTAGTTACCAGCCACTGTTACCTATGTATAACTGAAACACATCTGTAACAATATCCATTGTATTGTGGCGGTTACCTTGGTTACCACAGTTACCTCAGTTACCTAGTTACCAGCCACTGTTACCTATATATAACTAAAAGATATCTGTAACAATATCCATTGTATTGTGGCGGTTACCTTGGTTACCACAGTTACCTAGTTACCAGCCATTGTTACCATTTTAGCTGATAGATATCTGTAACAATATCCATTGTATTGTGGCGGTTACCTTGGTTACCACAGTTACCACAGTTACCAAGTTACCAGCCACTGTTACCTATATATAACTGAAACACATCTGTAACAATATCCATTGTATTGTGGCGGTTACCTTGGTTACACAGTTACCTCAGTTACCTAGTTACCAGCCACTGTTACCTATGTATAACTGAAACACATCTGTAACAATATCCATTGTATTGTGACGGTTACCTTGGTTACCACAGTTACCACAGTTACCAAGTTACCAGCCACTGTTACCTATATATAACTAAAAGATATCTGTAACAATATCCATTGTATTGTGGCGGTTACCTTGGTTACCACAGTTACCTCAGTTACCTAGTTACCAGCCACTGTTACCTATGTATAACTGAAACACATCTGTAACAATATCCATTGTATTGTGGCGGTTACCTTGGTTACCACAGTTACCTAGTTACCAGCCACTGTTACCATTTTAGCTGATAGACATCTGTAACAATATCCATTGTATTGTGACGGTTACCTTGGTTACCACAGTTACCACAGTTACCAAGTTACCAGCCACTGTTACCTATATATAACTGAAACACATCTGTAACAATATCCATTGTATTGTGACGGTTACCTTGGTTACCACAGTTACCTAGTTACCAGCCACTGTTACCTATGTATAACTGAAACACATCTGTAACAATATCCATTGTATTGTGGCGGTTACCTTGGTTACCACAGTTACCTAGTTACCAGCCACTGTTACCATTTTAGCTGATAGACATCTGTAACAATATCCATTGTATTGTGACGGTTACCTTGGTTACCACAGTTACCACAGTTACCAAGTTACCAGCCACTGTTACCTATATATAACTGAAACACATCTGTAACAATATCCATTGTATTGTGATGGTTACCTTGGTTACCACAGTTACCTAGTTACCAGCCACTGTTACCTATGTATAACTGAAACACATCTGTAACAATATCCATTGTATTGTGGCGG
>NW_003549223.1:0-1681 GCF_000090795.2 Amphimedon queenslandica | reverse complement strand
TTTCTCTAACCAATTAGTAAGACATTCACGTAGACAGCTCTTAACATCATCTCTGTTATTCTTTGTAATGATATCCAGTGTAGCAGGAGATAGACCAAAAAACAGACCAAGCTCATAGTATGTGGTCCCTGAGTAACCATGTCTTTTGAGTAATTGAAGTACCTCAGCAAGATCAGTAACTATTAAATAATTGTATTTAGTATAAGAAATAAGTAACTAAACATACTTTGCAGTTGATTTGTATTATCTGCTGGTCCAGGAGAAGCCATTGAGCTAAAGTTTGGCAAAAAAGGGCGGGGCTCAATAACAACGCCCACGTGATTTGACCTAATTAAAAGTAGGAGGGGCTAAGCCACCCTAAATAAAATGCAAAAGCAATTTTTTGTGATTGAGGTACTAGTCTCATTTTTGTAAACTACTAATTCTATTTTATGTACTATTAGTGTCTATACATTTATCAGTAGTACTGGAGTAACTGATGGATCAGTGATACAATCATTGATACAAGTTATGACTGATGAGAATTACCAGCTCACTGGACCCTGACTCTAAGAAGTTAGTCTATAATTATTATTTATTTATACTACTGTATGGGTACAAAATATCACGTGGGATTAATTGTCATTATTTTTGTTGTGTGAAGTTTTAATCCAGTGAAATTCTTCATATGGCCACACCTTATAGTGCTTTAAATAGAAAATGTGAAATTAAAACACTACAAGTTAATAATATTCCCCAATAATTTAACTCCACAAATATTTGTACCAGTACAGTATCTGATATTGTTATTGCTGTTGTATGAGGAGGAAGGAGAGAGAGAGGGGGGCTATAGCCTTGGGTATTTTTCAGAATTTTGGCATTTTCTTAAAATGGCTGCAACTCAAAAAATTGAAATCGGAATCAACTCAAACTTTCTACACAGCATAAGGACATTAATATGTATCTGAAAATGTAATAAAAATTTGAGGTGACTTTGGAGCCATTTTTTGACAAAAAACTATGGGCTATTAGTAACGCGGTAGCGTTACTAAGTAGGATTCACCCCACTTCAAAATGGCTGCCATGACTTTTGCAGCCTTGCTATACTAGGAAAACGAGCTCCTATGCTTACCAGACTTTATAGAGGACCTTATCTTGACCAGAGGACTCCATTGGTACCACTAGTGTGGCTCTAAACCTTGTCTGAGAGGAAAGTCAAAAATCCGGAAAACGGCCGTTTTGTTCAGCCACCTTTTTTCATCTTCATCATCATCATCATCATCATCATCATCAAGTCCTGTCAATCCAGTTGTCGGTCTGTATCTCAACCTTGCTTGGTGATAGAAGGCTAATTCTTACACCATTCTACTCCAATAATGCATGCGCAGGTCCCTATTCTTTATGACAAGTCTCCAACAAAGAAAGAAGTTGTACTGTCACTGCTGGATCGGGCCCATCTTAGCTGCATGCCGCCATTTTATTAATTAAAGAAGCATGTGCTCCAAAATTTGGGTGTGGTGATTGTGGTCGCGCATGTTCAGATCTGCAGCTCTGGAAGAAGCAAGCAAATGAAGCTATAAATCAACTGCAACACTTCGTGGAGGTTTCCAGCTAAGAGAAGGTATTATTAATCTTGCATACTATTCTTTTATTAAGTGTGTAATGAATTATTTTATTTCAAAAAACAAACAATCAAATAATG
>NW_003549222.1:5098-7157 GCF_000090795.2 Amphimedon queenslandica | reverse complement strand
TGCTGAGCTTTCTCATTTGACAACTGCCAAATTATAGGCTCACAAATAATTGAAGTAGTCAACAGCGACAACAACAATTCTTCTCCGCTTACCAATTCTTATATGGCCTTAAATATATTGCATATCTGCTTTTTGCTCCTGCGGGCAGCAAAAGTAGAGATAAATAGTTCCCTTTGCCCAATAGAACTAAGTCTTAATCTCTCACTTGCCCGTTCTGTGATGTAACATCTTTGGTTTCCATTATGAAAAATTATATTAAGATTCATACGCTTTGTCTTGTCAGGACTATAGACAAAAGCTAGAGCCGTTTGCAAACGAATAGATCCTTTATCATCTGCTAAAAGTGACATTGACTTAAAAGGAGCAGCAGATGGATCAAGGGGAACAGAATTGGTAGAGGCTGGTTTCTCTTCTTTAGTTGCCTTAAAACAAATACTACTATGATGCCAGCGATTACACTGTCCACACTGGCCGCTGGACCTGCAGGTCCTACTGAGATGGCCCTACTTCAAGCAAATTAAGCATCGGCCTGTATCTCTCAATGCTTGCCTTCATTCTTCTGGTGTACAGATCTTGGAGAACATGTCAAAAGCATGTTGCCCCATACAATAGCAACAACGACTACTGCTAGTATGACTTGTCATAGCAGTGGTAGTGGGTGGACCAGGAGGGCGCTTAGCACCATTCTCTTTATGTCTCCTGTCCTCACTTCTCTTATAGTATTCCCTATTTTTAGGGTCATTATTGCCAGTCTTATCAACTGTGTGTTCTCTTGCCCTGAGTTCCTCACCCAACTCGTTCATTATACTTGAAAGGTTCCAGGCATCCTCTGGAATCTTTCTACTAATAGAGAGGGCAATGTCTCTAGGCAACTTCTTCACAATAAGTGAAAGTAACAAATATCTATAGGCTTCTTCTGATACTCCCAAGGCCTTAAGCTCTCTGGTGTGGCATTCAACCTTATCATATAATGCTCTCAAATTATGATAACTAGATCTGTCAAGATGCAGCAACTCTTTCATATGTTTGGCTATTATCTTTTCTTGATTACCAAATCTATCGCGTATTATCTTAATGGCCTCATCATAATTTGCCTCTGACAATGTCAGTCCTGCTACAGCAGCACTTGCTGCCTGGCTCAATAAAGTGCGCAAGTATGTAAACTTCTAAATTGGAGAAAGGCTCGAATTAGTATGGACAGAGACATTATACATATCCCAAAAACTAGTCTATTCTGTAATATCACCCTTAAAAATGGAAAGATTGAAGTCTGGCAGTCTTGCTTTGCTCACTGAAGTACTAGTAACTTCAGGCACGCTGGCTGTTTCACTCTTATTATCAGAGTATGTGTTAATTCATGCCAGACCTTCATAAATCCTTTCATTTGATTCAGTAATCTCTTGTACAAGCTCTGCATCATCCTTTACTAAGTCAATAATTTCTTCATCTAACTTCTTTAAGACAATATGCTTCTCAATAATAGATATCTTCAACCGTGTTACCTTTACTGAATCCACATACCCTGGTGCTAACAGGTCATCTGTTTCTTTGAGCCTCGTCTCTATCACCTCACGATACCCTTTACAGATGCTGACCTTCTTCTTCAATAGTGCAGCTTCATCACCCATTATGGCTATCACGTGACCAATTTTTTTTTTTATAAAATACAAAATAATAGATATCTCCAAATCCAACGAATGCTCAAGCACAATGCAACTATTAAGAATAAGGAATGAATAATTATACTCAAACCTTTCTCCCAATCTGACTAAACAACTGCGTGCCAAGTGCATCAGTCCGTCCTAGACCAAGTCCTTTCTATCCTGTCTCAACATCAAAAGGTTAGCGTTTTCACCCCACTGCCTATCTATCCTGCCGTTATAGACCGTTATGTTGTACCTCTGGTTCTTTTTAGGACATGGGGTGTCTATATCAGGATCTTTCGGGAGATTCTCTTCGATTCTTTACACAAAAGATCTCTTCTTCAAACAACAATGACTCAACTGAGCATTCTCACAAAATGATTAATAATGAATAATAAATAATTGCATAGTAACTC
>NW_003549222.1:0-2197 GCF_000090795.2 Amphimedon queenslandica | reverse complement strand
GCTCTTTATCACAATTCTCCAAATATACTACAGCTGCATAGGCCTTCAATGAAGCATCACAGAACCCTATCAATCTGGGTTTACTACTTAAATCACTAGTAGTGCAGTAACGTGCCAGTCTCAATGGCTGGGCTTCAAGGCCTGTAAGGAGTTGCTTCCACTTAAGCAATAGTGGCTGAGGCAAAGAATCATCCCATCCAATCTTATGATTACACAAGCCTTGAAAAAGCATCTTAAAATTGACTATAACAGGAGAGATGAGCCCCATAGGATCATATATCTTACTAATCACACTGACTAGCTTACGCTTAGTGGGCTCAAGTCTCTTTGCTTCATGAAAAATAAGAGTGAGATCAATGATGATCTCATCAGCAATAGGATCCCACAGGACACCCAGAACTTTCTGCTCACTTCCCAGAGCAGAGTTAACTCTCCCGAAAGTACTCTGAGCATAAGTCTCATGCTCATCTTCTTCAAAAACAATACCTTGCTCTGCTGAGTCAATTAGACTCTGTACTTCTGCATTATTGCTCAAAAACTTTCTTAAATTAAATCATCCTTTGGCAAATATATCTTTTGAATGTTTATAAAGAGAAAATGCTTCAGAAACATTATCAACACCAGTTATGACATCATCCACATAAATAGAGTCTTTAATCTTCTGAATTAGATCTGGATACCTCGACTCAAAGGTGCTTAAGTGCTGAGCAATGGTGGCATTGAGAAGGTATAGGCTTGGAGCTACACCAAACACCACACGTGTGAACTTATAAATTTGAAGCGCAGGATTCTCACAAAAAACATCTTTGTACTACAGAAAACGCAAAACATCCTGATCTACATCTGCCACCTGAATCATAAGAAAGGCTTTCTCTATATCAGCCACGATAGCAATGTAGTAGACTTATCCTGTCTCAACACACAATGATGCGGTAAATAGTGTATACGAGCCACACTGCATTCTTCAGAGTTCTCAACAGGGACAATAATTCCCAAGGCTAGTTGCTCTCTAATGATATCATCATATTTCTTCAATAACTCAGGAGAGCTCTTCAGGCGCTTAAACAAACCACTCAATCGACGTAAACAAAGCTGATAGTTATCAGCAAGAGAAATGCAAGTGTCTTTCCAAGGCAGCGAAACAACATACTTACCATTAGCAAACTTCACATGATCACCAAATTGAGTTTGCACTAAATTCTCATCTTTCAAAATTCCTAAAGATTCTAGCTCCCAAAATGAACGTAATCTATGTTCTAGGCTCATGTCTTCATGGACACCATCAACCCTTAAAACATGGGTGACCATAGTAGCACTCCGTGCACTAGACTGTTTCACAGCAGCAGTACCAGATAAAATCCAGCCAAAGCATGAGTTTAGAGCAACAGGCCCATTGTTACTCTTCATTATCTCACCTGTAAGTAGAGACCAATACTGGTCAGATCCAATTAAGATGTCTGGCTTTATCTGCTTGCAATGATCCAATGGGATAGAAAAGTCCAAATTATTCAGATGAGGATACTTATTCAAATCTATGGCTTCATACGTCAAAGGCTCACAAATGTGGCTAACTGTGAGCAGCTTAAGCTCCATATGAGCATTATTTTTAAGCTCAAGACCCAGTTTTACAACATGGCATTCAGTACGACACTCCTTTCTAGACCCAAAGGTCATTATAGAAACTGATTTAGTGCCCAGAGATGGCAATCCCAACCTCTGGCATGCACTTCGAGTAATATATGAGCACTGGCTCCCACTGTCCAATAGGACATATAAAGACATGCTATTACCAGGCTCATTTAGATTGAAGGCAAAGACGCGTGCCACTTGCAAGAGAGTAGACTCTCTAGAACTAGTATAGAATGTGGCACCCGTATTTGATCCTTCAAATGGAGGGATATCTGGATTAAGCCCCTTAGACAAATGTGGGGAAGCACCATCTCTAGCAGTAGGAGGCCTCTGGCCTGATTTAGGCTTGGAGTTCCTCATACATACACTAGAGTGATGTCTCCCTCTACAAGTAGCACAGCTCATTGAAGAGTGACAGTGCTTACTAATGTGACCTGGGCGAAGGCAAACAAAGCATCTGCCCTGCTTTCTAATCATTCGCTTTCTCTCATCAACTCCAGTGACCATAGTACACTGGGCAGGTGTGTGGTCCTCTTGCTGGCAAAAGCAGCAACCACTCTGGCTACCT
>NW_003549221.1:3728-7157 GCF_000090795.2 Amphimedon queenslandica | reverse complement strand
ATTAATAATCACTACAAGGTATGACAGGACTGTAATATTGAAATGACATAATAATATATCAGCACAATGTAAACACATTTATGTGTGAGGGGAAAGTATTTAATTGTTACGACGAGTTTTCATCTCTGTGAACTTGAGAGTAGTATATCCTCTCCAAAGCCACCAAACAATTCCTTGATCATTAGTAGTTGCTGGATTAAAATAACGACCATTAAGATTTGAATGATGGCAGCTATTATACCACCAGGCACCAGTGTGTCCTTGAGCACAGTTACCTCCTCCATAGTTATCATTATCATTATCTCTTGTACTGAATCTATTTCCACTATGCCAGCCCAGACTATTCCCAGCAGTACCAGAGTATCCTTCTGCTGTTAGTATATATTCAGTACTACCATCACTAACATTAAATGTAGAGTAGTTAGCATAAGCTGTGTCATTATCAAAGTCTCCCAGGTCCACTCTTAGTGTGTTTGATCCTTCTTTAGTAAGACGATGAATCTTGCTCAATCCTAACCAAAACTCACCAGTAAGGTTACCAAATCCGTTCTCATAGTCAGTCCAGTATCTATAGAAATCAACAGATCCATCTTGTCTCCTCTGAAATACAGTCCATCCACCACCATCAGTCTCCATATCACAGTATACCTGTGATCCAATAGTGTATAATTATAAATTACTTTTAACTAACTTCAAATCGAGTCCCTCCATCAGGATTAACAGTATAAACACCACTTGTAGTATTACCATCCTCAAACAAGCTCTTGCAGTCTCTATTATCTAGTTTAATAGTGTCAGTATATTATAAATGTTTAAGTACTAGTTTATTTACCTGGTGGTGGACAGGCTTGTGGCCTTACATCAGGACATACCATGATAGTCTTCCTTATTCCTTCTCTCATACAAATAGTCTGTCCTATGTTACTAATGATACAGCATACTCTTAGATACAGTGATGGTTCATGTTTATATCCAGTACAATCAGCCATACAATAAGATCCTTCTCCTTCATCAATGGTGACTATTAAACACAGCAACAACAACATAAAGATGAACATCTTTGACATTTTACTAGACTGTACTAAGCTTGACAAGGACTGGAATTGAAGCCATGTATTGAATGAGCAGTTACTCTGATGGAAAATTACAGTTAATCTTCTGTGACTATTAGTATGACTAATGTTAATGTTGTTACTTACTGGTAACATTATGGTAGTACTCTTAAGGATACATTGACAAGTGGGTATGGGCAATATGTGTTAGTTTTATTTTTACTTTTGTACAACTGATGAAGGCCTTCAGGCTGAAACGTTTTGTTTATTTAAAGATTGTGGTTGTGTATAATACGCCAAACAGTGAGGAATTCATGTATATTCTATGACAGTCATAGAATCCTACTAGTAAGAGTACATAATGTTATATACTCTTGCTAGTAGGCTAGAACATACCTATTAACATATGTGGATACATTGAGAAGAGCAGGGGCATATCCAGGGGGATGCAGAGGGTGCTTGAGCACCCCCCTTATGCCTGGGCTCAGAAAAAATTACTGAACTTCTGGACTCTTGCATCACTACCAAGCCTCTTATTAAAGTTATCTAGCCCCCTGATTATGATTTCAGCAGTTTCCAGTGCCTCAAGGAGCAATCAGTATGCTTGAAATTTTCTTGACCCCACCCATAATTGACGAAAATGAAGGAAAACACCATTTTAACCTGTAAAAAAGTGTGTGGTCAAAATCGCAGTGTGCTTCGCGCACCCCCCAACTACAACATTCCTTAACATCTGTACCCCAGCACCCCCTTTCCAAATTCCTAGATAGATACGCCCCTGAAGAGGGTATGGGTATTGAAAGGATACTGTATACCTTTCCTGACAGGATTCCAACATGGGTACTTTGACAAGGGACTATGGGTACATCTGTATTGGACAATCCTATACCAGTATGCTGTAGAGTAAGTCGGGGCTATTCCGTCCCCGGGGCTATTCCGTCCCCCTGTATAAACCAATGGGGAATCCGTGTGCAGCGGTCGGAATAGCCCCAGTTAGGGGATCCTCTTTCTCCAGTTGCAACTTCTTAACTATAGCAGATACAGGACTGAAACAAGGATGTATCTATTCAGCATAGAATTCTCTAACTACCAACACCAAAGAACAGCTTGATCTTTATAAAGTGCAGCTAAGCAACTCTGGCTAAAAATTTGTGTTCATTAGCTTTTTCACGTATTATCACCTAGTGATAGTGCTTGTATATCTCCGGTCACTGCATAATTTTCCTGTATACTAGTTAGTATCTGGAGGGTCAGAATAGCCCCGGTAGGGTTGGAATAGCCCCAGCAACTAGGTCAGTGAAAGTACTGTTTTCATCCAAAGTTGAAGCTGAATTTTGCTGATTTCAAGAAAGTACAAATAGAATAGACAAAATAGAACTCATTGATCAATAAAATGAATGAAATAAAGCAAAAAGGAGTGAGTTATGACTTCATGAATATTTAATTAGATCATAGTACAGGAACGGGTCGGAATAGCCCCGAGTTACTCTGTAGTGGTTTAATTTTGCAGAGCTAAAATTTTGCGGTTTGATAAAAATTAATTGTTTGCAGAAATAACTTTTGCGGATTTGCAATATTAGTGCCACACCTTTAATGGCAATTGAATATTAATTTTAGTGGAGCTTTAATTTTGCTGTTGCATGTTAGCCCACGAAAGCAGCGAAAGTTTTGCTCCTCGAAAATAAAGTGCTATGCGGTATTTGAAAGTTTTTAAATTTTTGTTATTTTTAACAGTTGGAACTTATGTTTGTTAGTCTATATAATTTACTAGTGAATTCCAGCATTTTAGTTCTGAACCATTATGTACATGCTCAATGACATTATAGTTTCCTGTGACCCACCCACACATGCCTACATCATTATAACAGTTATTCGTTAATTAATAAATTTATTATTTAAAGTTTGTTAATAGTCAATAGTTATTAATAATTATGGCATAATAATATATCAACACAATGTAAACACACTTATGTGTGTGGGGGACAGTATTTAATTGTTACAACAAGTTTTCATCTCTGAGAACTTAAGAGTAGTTCCCTTCCAATCATGCCAAACAATTCCTTGATAATCATTAGTTGCAGTATTAAAATAACGACCATTAAGATTTGACTCAGCGCAGTGATTATACCACCAGGCACCAGTGTAGACCTGAGCACAGTTATCTCCTGACACTAGATCATTATCATTATCTATTGTAGTGAATCTCCTTCCATTATGCCAGGCCAGACTATCCCCAGCAGTACCAGAGTATCCTCCTACTGTTAGTATATATTCAGTACTACCATCACTAATACTGAATGTAGAGTAGTTAGCATAAGCTGTGTTCCCCTCAAAGTCTCCCAGGTCCACTCTTAGTGTGTTTGATCCTTCTTTAGTA
>NW_003549221.1:0-3718 GCF_000090795.2 Amphimedon queenslandica | reverse complement strand
AACATCTTGGACATTTTACTAGACTGTACGTGAGTTGGACAAGGACTAGAATTTTAAGCTACCTATTACCCCAATAATGTTATAATATGAAATAATTGGAGCACAGCCCCTTTAAGAAGAGTAGAGTACGTGAGTTGAACATGGACTGGAATTTATAGCTACCTATTACTGTTTATATCTCAAGGTTTATTTTGATTTAAAATAATTGGAGTGTACCCCATTCGAATTTACAGCTTCTATTACTGTTAATTACTGTTAATTAGGCAAAGCCCTATACTGATGAAGTGAGTCAGTATGTACAAGCAGTATAGAATCATCTAACTATTTTTAAAATTAAATAATCTCATCTTCATGATACTGTAGCTGGGGGGGGTGGAGCACTAATGTTTACATTCGTCTAGTTACAAAATATATTTTGGTATCCTGTGAATAAAATGCATTGACCACAATGACCATTGCTCTCCTTATTAGACTCTTAACTGATTCCTTAGAACCCACCAATCACTAAAAACGAGACACCTACGGTGCATGGCCTCGCCTCTATAGCTGCTATGGTGCATGCCTGCACTTCAATAACTGTTTGATTATCAGCATGAAGAGAGTCTGCTCAACACTAGCTTCCTACAGTTGCACTTGCTCTTGAATACCTGCAGAAGTAGCAGCACTGCAGCACATACATGCAAGCAGCTCCAGCCCCTCCCATGCATGTAGATTGAAAGGTGTGGCATTCCATGAGTGGCAGCAAGAAGACCATGTGAGAAAGAAGCTTCACTTTTTCTTTACTAATCAGCAATATATATGATAAACTTGCTGACAAAAAAAGTTGCTGCCTTTGTATATTTGAGATAGTATAGGTACTTTAGTACCTATAACCCAGCAAGTTGTTGCTCTAGCGCTGCACAAACGAGTGACCTCAACAATTTCAAGTAAGTATAACTCTTCATCAAGTAAGATTTAGATAAATCTGTTCATATCATTTAAAGGCCATGTTCTAATCTACTGAAAAATGCTACCAGCTATCTCTAAAGTGCAAACACAACAGAACTTGGCCCAACTACTCAATTTTCTTACTTTGAAGCTTCTGTACCTAGCACTTGTATTTGAGCAACACAAAACAGTTAAGAAAGACTTTTCCACGTCAAAAAGAAAGATCTAGGAGCTTAGAACATGCTGTACTAAAGTTATTGTTTATTAAAAACAAATTTCAGTTGTACAGAATGAATGAATGACAGACACACACAGCAACTACCTATACCTCGCGTAGGCGAGGCCAATTATTTTGCAATTCATCAAAATGTTACCCCTTGAAAATTACCAGTTATATGGTATTTTCCTATTTTATCAATAGAATTTTGAGTAATTTTGCAGTCAGTAAATTTTAACAAATTTTGTGTTTAAATAGGATAGGCATTACCCAACTTGAAATAAACCCCACCATTTTGAACCATATGTACATGCTCAATGGTATAATAAATTAATAATAGTTTCCTGTTACTCACCCACACATACTTACATCATTAATAAAGTCAATAGTTAATAATTATTAATAATCACTACAAGGTATGACAGACTGTAATATTGAAATGACATAATAATATATCAGCACAATGTAAACACACTTATGTGTGTGGGGGACAGTATTTAAGTGTTAGGATGAGTTTTCATCTCTGTGAACTTGAGACTAATGAATACATTTTTCCAATGGTACCAAACAATTCCTTGATAATTATTAGTTGCAGTATTAAAATAACGACCATTAAGATTTGAATTAGCGCAGTTATTATACCACCAGGCACCAGTGTAGGCCTGAGCACAATTATATGCATAGTTATCATTATCATTATCTCTTGTACTGAATCTCATTCCATTAAGATACCAGATCAGATCATCTCCAGCAGTACCAGAGTATCCTCCTACTGTTAGCATATATTCAGTACTACCATCACTAACACTGAATGTAGAGTAGTTAGCATAAGCTGTGTTCCCCTCAAAGTCTTCCAGGTCCACTCTTAGTGTGTTTGATCCTTCTTTAGTAAGACGATGAATCTTGCTCAATCCTAACCAAAACTCACCAGTAAGGTTACCAAATCCGTTCTCATAGTCAGTCCAGTTCCTATAGAAATCAACAGATCCATCTTGTCTCCTCTGAAATACAGTCCATCCACCACCATCAGTCTCCATATCACAGTATACCTGTGATCCAATAGTGTATAATTATAAATTAATTTTAACTAACTTCAAATGGAGTCCCTCCATCAGGATTAACAGTATAAACACCACTAGTAGTATTACCATCCTCAAACAAGCTCTTACAATCATCTATAATACAAGATTAAATACTTCTACTATTAGTGCAGTAACTTTTTGGACAAGACTTTCGTCGTACTTTAGAACATAGAATATATCTTGTTATACCAATTCCTCTAATGGTAACAGTCTGCCCTAAGTTACTAATGATACAGCATGTCCTTATATACAGTGATGGTTCATGTTTATATCCAGTACAATCAGCCATACAATAAGATCCTTCTCCTTCATCAATGGTAACTATTAAACACAGCAACAACAACATAAAGATGAACATCTTTGACATTTTACTAGACTGTACGTGAGTTGGACAAGGACTAGAATTTTAAGCTACCTATTACCCCAATAATGTTATAATATGAAATAATTGGAGCACAGCCCCTTTAAGAAGAGTAGAGTACGTGAGTTGAACATGGACTGGAATTTATAGCTACCTATTACTGTTTATATCTCAAGGTTTATTTTGATTTAAAATAATTGGAGTGTACCCCATTCGAATTTACAGCTTCTATTACTGTTAATTACTGTTAATTAGGCAAAGCCCTATACTGATGAAGTGAGTCAGTATGTACAAGCAGTATAGAATCATCTAACTATTTTTAAAATTAAATAATCTCATCTTCATGATACTGTAGCTGGGGGGGGTGGAGCACTAATGTTTACATTCGTCTAGTTATAAAATATATTTTGGTATCCTGTGAATAAAATGCATTGACCACAATGACCATTGCTCTCCTTATTAGACTCTTAACTGATTCCTTAGAACCCACCAATCACTAAAAATTATTTTGCAATTCATCAAAATGTTACCCCTTGAAAATTACCAGTTATATGGTATTTTCCTATTTTATCAATAGAATTTTGAGTAATTTTGCAGTCAGTAAATTTTAACAAATTTTGTGTTTAAATAGGATAGGCATTACCCAACTTGAAATAAACCCCACCATTTTGAACCATATGTACATGCTCAATGGTATAATAAATTAATAATAGTTTCCTGTTACTCACCCACACATACCTACATCATTAATAAAGTCAATAGTTAATAATTATTAATAATCACTACAAGGTATGATAGACTGTAATATTGAAATGACATAATAATATATCAGCACAATGTAAACACACTTATGTGTGTGGGGGACAGTATTTAAGTGTTAGGACGAGTTTTCATCTCTGTGAACTTGAGACTAATGAATGCATTTTTCCAATGGTACCAAACAATTCCTTGATAATTATTAGTTGCAGTATTAAAATAACGACCATTAAGATTTGAATTAGCGCAGTTATTATACCACCAGGCACCAGTGTAGGCCTGAGCACAATTATATGCATAGTTATCATTATCATTATCTCTTGTACTGAATCTCATTCCATTAAGATACCAGATCAGATCATCTCCAGCAGTACC
>NW_003549220.1:5426-7159 GCF_000090795.2 Amphimedon queenslandica | reverse complement strand
TTTTAATAATAAATAATTTGTTGTTATTAATAACTATGAATATTAATCAATATTCCAATATGGGTGTGTTCCAGTGTCTATGTATGATCATAGATAATAGAGTAAATGAAAGGGATTGGAAACGGGGGCGTAGGCTAGTTGATGTTGCTATTGGTTACCGGCCCAATACCTGGTTGATTTCCCATCTCCTCCATTAGTGAGGCTGTGCTGCAAGGACTTCGAAGGATATTTATGGAAATCCAAGAGGACGCTTACTTATGATATACCTACCGTTCCATATAGAAAGTTTAGGACTACCTGCAGCAAGGTTTTTACTTCTACAACGCTATTTTGCAACGAGTTATAGGTACAACAAAATTTTTTCATTTTTCGCCCTTTTTCTGTTGTAACAAACTCATGCTTCATGGATTCT
Source organism: Amphimedon queenslandica (assembly GCF_000090795.2). Classification (NCBI taxonomy): domain Eukaryota; kingdom Metazoa; phylum Porifera; class Demospongiae; order Haplosclerida; family Niphatidae; genus Amphimedon; species Amphimedon queenslandica. The sequence continues at coordinate 6,747 of NW_003549220.1, read as the reverse complement.
AACTCTAACTAGTATCATTCCATATGCAAATGAAAGCTCTTTCATATGATTATAAAGATTTTGTATCTTACTCTAGCTTGTTTTCAAAAAAGGGATTATAATGACAAAAATACATTTTATGGTTTTAAAAGAGCCATAACATGAACATAGTAAAATTATCTATACAATAGAAAACAGAATTATTAAGAGGAAACATTAGGCTTCTTGATGCATTAATTCCACTTGCATAGGAACACTTGTTCGCGAGATATTATTTCTAAGAGAAAAAAAATCAAGGGTAAATTGTGACAAAAAATTTCAACGAGCCTCTGTCAGCCTAGCAGCAATACAAATGAATGGAGTTTGGGCTACGCCCACGCTTCCGTTTCCAATCCCTGTCATTTAATATCTATGGTATGATACATGATGGTTCTATGGTTCTATCAATTGTTCTTTTTCCTGGTCAGCTGCCTTCTTTAAAGTATTGATAAATGCCTTGTATCTGGCTGGTTTCTTACTTGCAGGATCATTAAATTCCAGGAGATGCTCTTGGATGAAATACAGCAAGGAAGATGCAGGTATGGACTTGGGGTAGTTGACATGAAATATGTAATATGTAGCCAGGAGTGATACAAGACCTTCAAAAACAGAGAAGTTGATGATTTCAAAAATTACGTTTTTTTCAGCTACTATAAAGCCTTGTGTGATAGTACTACTACTGTCTCCTTCAAAAAGAACAAGTCGTGGTTCAGGGAAGCTGCTGTCGACAATTACTGTGTCAATATCAGTGGAATTCTATAAAGGCACATGTAAGTAAAACAAGTGACAGTCTTTTACATTTTGTGTATTATACCTTATAAATTTGAAATATCCCTTGCTGTTTGTATGTTGGTCCACTACGAAAATTTTTATCTAGAATTTGAAGAACAGCTGGCGAAGATGGCGATGTCGACTCATCTGTTGTGCTCATGATGATTGGTAAATATTTTTCCCAATTTGTTTTCATCAAATCTATTTTCCCCTCACCAACCATCATTTCAAACTCAGTGCACACCTGGATATAAAGAAATCTTTAAATAAAATAGTAACATGCACTGTACATGTACATACCCATATTTTACTTCCAAAGAAAGGGTATTTTTCAAGGATTTCTGTTAACCGAATGAGGCATGAAGAAATATCTACTCGACGGGCATCATAGGTAAGCTTCATTAACTTGGTGATGACAGTATTGTTGACATTTTTCTTCTTATATTCTAACACTAGGCACTCGTGATTTCGTTTATACGAAACTTCATCAACTACATTTTGTGTCGCCTCCTACAACAGTGAAATAATATGA
>NW_003549220.1:0-1905 GCF_000090795.2 Amphimedon queenslandica | reverse complement strand
ATGTAATTGTTGTGAATCAGTTTCATGCTACTAGCTTCATTGAAAGGAAGCCTGAACTACATAATAGTTATCTAGAGCTGATAGAAATAGGTGGATCAAGGCATTCTGTCACATATGGTGTAAACAATCGTAGCCCTCTTATCAAACTAATTGGCTTTGATATTACGAAATGTCTTCCTTTTGACATAATGCACACACTGTTCGAAGGTGTGGCTTCCCATCACCTTCAGGCGTTACTAGAGTACCTAATCAAAGATAAGAAATCCTTCACTCTGGCCCAACTCAACACAATTTTACGTACACACAAATATAGTAACTCAGAAACCAAACCATCACCGATTAACAAGGATAATGATGGTTCTTTCCATATAAAACAAACAGGTACGAATACATGAACATTGTAAAGTAATGTACAATACATGTACATTTTGTATGTCACTCAAACTAACACAATATTGTTCCATTCATCTCTTAGCATCTCAAATGATGACGTTGGTCAGACTATTTCCATTCCTATGTGGTAATGTTGAAGTGGAAAATGACAAACACTGGGATTGCTACCTCATTCTTTTGGCAATTTGTGATATGGCCTGTTCTTTTGATGTCCAGGAAAGTGATCCTACTAAATTTGGATGGATGGTACAAGTATATCTTGAGTCTTTTGTGACGCTTTATTCTCCTCAATTTTCTGTCACACCAAAGATGCATTATCTTGTTCATCTCCCTAAACAAATGACTCTGTGAGTACATGCATATTTTTCTTGTATTATAATGGACATATACATATATGTACTGTAGGTTTGGTCCACTAAGACACCACTGGTGTATGAGGTTTGAGTCAAAGAATGCACAAATCAAAAGCTTCGTTACACGCTGCTTTAGAAATGTACCTCTTTCCGTTGCAATACGCCATCAACAGTATCTTTCATACCATTTATACACCCCACCAGAACGACATTCCTCCAATTTTTTATATGGTGGTGATCAAGTTTCAGGTAAAACTTTGTAGTTTGACTTAATTGCTACTTCATGAAACAAACATATAGGAGATTCACAACAGTTTGACCATTATAGGGAAGGTATTGAGAAGCTGCTAGATATACCCAACAATTCCCTTTTTGGCATAAGGTAACGTAAATCTAACAAAGCTATATGTACATGTACATTTGCTATTATATACTGTTGCAGGTGCAAGTTTGTAATAATTAATGGAATCGAATACAAACCTGGATATGTCATACGCATAAAACCAACTGAGCCTTCCTATGACTTTGACTACGGACTCATTGATGCCATCCTTATGTATGAAGGCCACAAGATCTTCCTAACAACAATTCTAGAAATAAAGAAATTTCATAAATCACTTTGTGCCTTTGAAGTTTCTCCCACACATAACGTCAAATATGTGCTTTATGGTTCCTTGTATTGTCATGGAGTGGTACATATACATACCAAATCAGGAAACTTGTACATTATTGAGAAAAATTATTGTTTTAAGGATTTATGGTGTTTATTTTAGTATGACATGTATTGTTACAAAGTTATTTTCATTTGCTCTTATGTTATGTGTGATAAAATATTTCTGCTACAATAAATCACTTGGTTATACTCACAGGTGTGTTGGGGTATGTTGCACAATTATTGTACATGCATTATTGGCATATGGACATACAATGTACATGTATTAGTGGCATATGGACATACAATGTACATGTATTAGTGGCATATGGACATACAATGTACATGTATTAGTGGCATATGGACATACAATGTACATGCATTATTGGCATACGGACATACAATGTACATGTATTATTGGCATATGGACATACAATGTACATGTATTATTGGCATATGGACATACAATGTACATGTCTTATTGGCATATGGACATACAATGTACAT
>NW_003549219.1:6107-7160 GCF_000090795.2 Amphimedon queenslandica | reverse complement strand
AGTTTGAGCTGATTCCGACTTCAATTTTTCGAGTTATGGCCATTTTGAAAAATGAGCCAAAATCTGAAAAATACCCAAGGCTATTAGTAACGCGGTAGCATTATTATTACTAAGTAGGATTCACCCCAAACAAAATGGCTGCCATGACTTTTGCAGCCTTGCTATACCGGGAAAACGAGCTCCTATGCTTACCAGACTTTTTAGAGGACCTTATCTTGACCAGAGGACTCCATTGGTACCCATAGCGTGGCTCTAGACCTTGTCTAAGAGAAAAGCCAAAAATCGGCGAACCGGCCGTTTTGTTCAGCCACTTTTTTTCATCTTCATCATCATCAAGAAAGTTAGTCCTGTCAATCCAGTTGTCGGTGCGTATCTCAGTATCAGTTGGTGCTACAAGGATAATTCTTACACCAATCTACTCCAATAGTCTATGCGCAGGTCCATGTCCCATCAGATCATTCTTCAAGTAAAGAAAAAGTGATACTCTGACTGCTGGATAGAGCCATTTTAGCTGCATGCCGCCATTTTGTTAATTAAAGAAGCATGTGCTCCAAAATTTGGGTGTGGTCGCGCATGCTCAGATCTGCAGCTCTGGAAGAAGCAATTTATTTTTTTACCAAGCTATGCTTGGAATCAACTACTGCAATACTTTAGTGGAGGTTTCCAGCTAAAAGAAGGTATTAATCTTACATGTTACTGTTTTATCAAGTGTATAATGTTATTTCATTAAAAAAAACAAACAATTAATATTATGATATGCAATGATAATGTGAATGACAACAGCCTGGAAGAACAGGAATAGCTGCAACATTGCAGGGAAGATGGACACTCTCAGCTCACAGCTTCTTGAACAAGGACTTGTGTCAAGACTAGTATTAATTTCACTTGTCATCAGGATAGTTGATAATCCTTCAGCATGTCTATTCAATGCTGTCTCTCATAAATGATGTAAAGTCATAACAATGATAATAATAATAAAGAAAATTATTGTTTGTGTAAAATCAACAAGCATCACAATGGCAACTAAAGAAATATTATAAATATTATAAAAAA
>NW_003549219.1:0-1236 GCF_000090795.2 Amphimedon queenslandica | reverse complement strand
CCATCACCAGTATTAAAAGGTTCTGGATCACTGGGCAGAGTTAAGGGCGGGCAGTCTGGGGGGGTAGGAGGGGGAGGGGTGGAGGGGGTAAGGGGAGGAGGTTCTTCTCTTCCTTTGTGCAGTTTTGATGAGTGCCTGAGGGCTGATCCTTTCCTTTTCTTCCTATGAAAGTTAATATAAAATAATAATAATGATAATAAAAAGATTATAGTAGTACATGTACATGTATGAGGCTAATGAATAATGATTGAAGTTAAAGGTTGTGTTAATGCATTTACATGTGCATGTATACAGGAACACAAATTACATTGTATTGCTGTATAAACATACATGTACATGTACAGCTTCAACTGTTAACTACAAGAAAAGGAGAAGAGAGTCCAACTCACAATAGACTTTTACAAATAAGTGAGTATAAAACAAGATGAATTACTATAGACAGTTCCCTAATCCATATACCGTATTTGCTCAAATAAACGCCCATGACAAATATTCTCTAACTATAGATACACATATTCTACCCAGTATATGTGCCCTAGTCTTTAGATTGTCCCAGATAGCCTAACTGCTGAAGTACAGTTTGGAACATCAGGAGGTCTTGAGTTGGAATTCTTTATGGGATTTTTGTTTTTTTTTACTTGAATTTTTTCCCTGTTAAGAAATAATTGCCCGGGTATTTAATCAAGCAAATACGGTATATATATAAATAGAGAGTAATCTATACAATTTTTGAATGGTTAACTTATAAACTTAACCCTGTCTTAAACTATCAATACCGTATAGCATGAAATTTTGGAGGGAATTAAATTTGGTGAATTTGGCGTTTTAATAGCCATTCGCCAATATAAAATTCGCCATTTTGAGCCATTATACGCATGCTCAATGGCACATGGCCACTAACTCACAAAATTAAAATCTGCAAATCACCAAAATTTAGCAATTCGCCAAATTTCAGTTCCTCCAAAATTTCCCGCTATACGGTATGAACAATTAAACATTTGACTCATTCTAAACAAGCAAGGATATACATGTAGTAGTAACAGTTAATTAATTGAAGTTAACTCCACATGTTGCAATTGTTCTAGTGACTTAGAGAGGCCCCCATGATGTTGCATTGAGTATTATGCTCGTGAATATCATTTTCATCTCATTACATTTGTCAATAATCATGTTTTACACAAATTTTTGAGTAACTTTCAAAATTCATAAAAATCCAATTTTGATCAGAATCAGCTC
>NW_003549218.1:5693-7161 GCF_000090795.2 Amphimedon queenslandica | reverse complement strand
CTGTTGATTGGTTAGTGGAAAGAGAACAGAATAAAGAAAATCAGGAATGGAATATTTTAATTCCATGCAGCCATCATCAATCGTACAAAAATAGAATTTATATTGAGGAACTTCAAGTGCATCAGCAATTAGCTTGTGAAAGAAATATAAATCATTTAATGTGTAGTCGTCTCTGGCAACCTTAGCAATCATTACTTTAGTGCCTGGAACATCAGAAAGACCAAACTCAATTGAGTCTGCAATTTGAACTGCTGAAGTATTGCTATTTTTAAAATAATCTTTTAATTTGTCATGATACGTAGACCACTTTCTTTGTAAATCTCTCTCATCAGTAATGAAAGTATTGACTAACTTGACAACAAGTTCAAAATTGAACCATGAGATGTATTTCTCCAATAAATTGAACAGCTGCTTCACTGTTTTGACATGGTCAAACTCCTTTTTCATTGGCTCAATCACTTGGCTTTTACGAAAACGAGGACTGAGTAAAAGTGCAATATAATCTTGAATGAAATCAATAACCTCTGAGACATCAATAGAACGAAAAAAGTTTTTAGTAAACCGCATATTATCAAGGTAAACTTCTTGTAGATCTCCAATCATTCTCATTAGGTTCTCCGGTGAATATTCAATTGATTTTTTTTTAATGTAAACGACTGAAGACTCAGATTGAGGTGATGTAGGAACTGGTAGCTCAACAGTTGGAGTAGCTAATTCTGAAATAAAAATGATTATTCATTTATCATATTCTATTTACCTTTTGAAGGTGAAGTAAAAACTGGTGATGTAGTAGCCTCTCCACTACTAGTAAGATTAAATTCTTTTACTATTTCATCAGCTAGAGCTGAATCAGCTCCTCCACTATTACTTTTAATGGAGTTACACAGCATTCTTAATGTAGGGACACCATGACTCTTATAATCATAGTCCTTCTTTAACCAGCAATCAAATACTTTCTGTAGACAAGTTCTTGGTGGTTTTCCCCCTGCTTCAATCTCATATAACTTGTTGTAGCTGATTCCTAACAGAATACCAATAGAGTCCCAGCGTCCTGAAAGAACACCAGCTTTTTCCCATACCAGTCTAAAATCACTAATATCTATCATTAATAATACTAATAAAACAATTATTATGAATATCTACTCACTAAGTTCTCTGTCAAAGGCTCTTTTAAGCTCCTCTGGTTTGGTTGACATTTTCCTTTAGCTTGGAATGCAACCGGCCAACCACTGACACTCCCACTCAATTTGATTTCCTGTTTATTTTTATGCTATAAAAACACTGTACACACTACTGCAGTGGTCAGTGCAGTAAGCTCCAGTCTACATAGTACATGATGGAGAGGCCAACTGAAGCAGTAGATCCAACCAATTCGCTACATTTATTTCCTAGTAATATATCTTCTACTCCTCTACCAATTATGATGACTGCAGCATCTTCTGTGAGTGTACCATTACAAGAAGAATAT
>NW_003549218.1:0-1652 GCF_000090795.2 Amphimedon queenslandica | reverse complement strand
CTGAAAATAACATGATATCAACACAGTATTACATTAATATTATATAAAAGGATCAAATATACTTACAATGGAGCCTTTAGTTCATTATCCATGGACATAGAGCTTCCTACATTTCCTTAAATGTATTTTTAATTTTGGCCACATTTACACAAATACATTTCAACAAAAACGAGGATATTTTTGGTCAAGTTTACACTGATATCAAATCCAAACAAAATAAAAACAAATACTAAAAGGAATAATTTTATAAAGAAATAATAAATTCTTATGACAATGCAGCTGCTGGATTAGTGTAAATGCCTGAAACAGGAATAACAAAAATGATGTGGTAGAGTCGTGTAAACATGACCTTATTTTTTAACAACTATTTCTTTAAAAACAGTATACTACAGAGTACCATTAACAAAAATATAAACATATAATTATTTGTATAGTAAAAAATTAATATCAATAGCTTTTAAAGTACTAGTTTAAACTTTAGTTCAATTCATTAGCTTACTAAATAATAACATTATAACAACAACAGCAATAGTAATTAATAATAATGATAATAACAGTAATGATAATACTAATGATAAAAATAATAATAATAATAATCAAAGAATGACTACAGGAGGAAAGATCTTGATCGCTCAGAAGTGAAGTGGAGAAACAAGAAGTTGTTCAGGCAATATGTAAGAGAACTAGGTGAGTATACTGATGAGGGGAAGACATGGAGGTGGTTGAGTAAATGTGATCTTAAGCCAGAGACTGAAGCTCTAATTTGTGCAGCTCAGGAGCAAGACATTAGAATGAACTATATTAAGTGTAATAATTGATAGGTCTGCTGCCTTGCCATTGTGTAGACTATGTCATGAAAAAGGAGAGAGTATTAGTCATGTAGTGAGTGAATGCAGGAAGTTGGCTCAGTTGGAATACAAGAAGAGACATGACAATGTAACTAAGTATATTCATTGGGAGTTGCTGGGTCGTTTTTTAAGAGAAGTGAGAGGTGGTATGAACACAGGCCTGAAGGTGTCATAGAGCATAATGGTGCGAAGATAATGTGGGATTTTATGGTGCAGTATGACAAATATATTGAACACAGAAAACCTGATATTTTGATAATTGATTCATTGCAAAGGCCAGGAGAGGATAGATTATAGATGTAGCTATACCTGGAGACTGTAGAGTCACAAAGAAGGAGGAGGAGAAGGTCAATAAATATCAAGACCTCAGACTGGAGATAATTCAGTTTGGAGATTAAGGCAGGTGGACATCATTCCAGTGGTATTGGGAGCTGTGTCAAGAAATAATTATTGAGAGGTGGTTAGAGGAATTGGGAGTTGTTATAAGGGTGGAACATATTCAGAAGATGGTGTTGTTAGGGACTGCGAATATCATTAGATGGACTATACAATGTTCATTAATTATTATCCATGTTTACTTGTTGTGAACCAATAATTTTTGTAACTTCTGACTTGCTTTTGCAAGTTGTGTGTGTATTTTCATAATGATAATGATAATAATAATTACTATTATTACTATTATTATAATAACAATAATATGGTGTCTCACTCATTGATTCTGGAGTGTCTAGATATGATGGGATGTGGTGAACGTGAGGAACTTATTGGAGAAGAGTATGAGTCAGTGGAAGTGTGAGCTGAATG
>NW_003549217.1:5997-7164 GCF_000090795.2 Amphimedon queenslandica | reverse complement strand
ATGACACCCAATTTTTATTACATTTTCTGATACATATTGATGTACTTATGCTGTGTAAAAAGTTTGAGTCGATTCCGACTTCAATTTTTCAAGTTATGGCCATTTTAAGAAAACGTTAAAATTTTGAAAAATACCCAAGTACTATAGCCTATGGTTTTTATCTGAAAAATGGCTAAAAAAATGACACCCAATTTTATTACATTTTCTGATACATATTGATGTACTTATGCTGTGTAAAAAGTTTGAGCTGATTCTGACTTCAATTTTTCAAGTTACGGCCATTTTAAGAAAGCATCAAAATTCTTATAGCCCATGTTTTTTTCAAAAAATGGCTCAGAAATCACCCCCAATTTTTATTACATTTTCTGATACATATTGATGTTCTTATGCTGTGTAGAAAGTTTGAGCTGTTTTTGACTTCAATTTTTCAAGTTACGGCCATTTTAAGAAAAATTTAAAATTTTGAAAATTACCCAAGGTTATAGCCCATGGTTTTTCTGAAAAATGGCTCCAAAATGACCCCCAATTTTTATTACATTTTCCGATACATATTGATGTCCTAATCAGACATGGGGCAAGCACTTAAGCACTTGTGCTTATAAGCACTTTAAGCACTTTTTTGTAAGTGCTTGAAGGTGCTTGCAAGCACTAATCATATTGCAAGCACTTGTGCTTGACTTGTACTTAAGCTCTTTTTAATGTAAATGCTTTAAAGCACTTTTTAAGCACTTTTAAAGTACTAATGCTTGTCTGTTTTATCAGTTACCACTAATATGGTTGTCATGCATGTGTATGACATCTATCATAACATACGCATGAGACCTGCTGTCAGTTTAACCTTTAAAGATGGCCACAAACACAAAGAAGCTACCAAATTTTATTATTTGATCTATTTGAAGATTTCAGTAATACTTTCAGAGCCTAAGTGCCGCAAGCATTGCCTTGAATTATAGATTGAGCGCTTTACTTGTGCTTTAAGCATTTTTAACAGTGCTTTAGGTATTGCTTGAAGCACATCTTTATTTACAGCATTAGTGCTTGTGCTTGTGCTTAAGCATTTTTACAAGTGCTTTAAGATGTACTTGAAGCACATTGCTATATTGAAGCATTTGTGCTTGGCTTGTGCTTAAGCATTTTCCCCAGTGCTTTATGATGTGCTTCAAGCAT
>NW_003549217.1:0-2528 GCF_000090795.2 Amphimedon queenslandica | reverse complement strand
CATAATCAGAGGCGTATTTAGGGGGGGCTGAGGGGGCTTGAGCACCCCCCTCAGGGCTGGGCTCAGAAAAAAATTACTGAAGTCCTGGACTCTTGCATCACTACCAAGCCTCTTAGGACTAATCAGCATAATTAGCCCCCTGATTATGATTTCAGCATTTTCCAGTGCTTTAAGGAGCAATCAGAAGTACCAGTAACATGGCAGTATGCTTGAAATGATCTTGGCCCTACCCGTTGTTGACGAAAATGCACGATAAGGCCGTTTTTTAGGAGGGTGTGGCCAAAATCGTGGCGTGCTTCGTGCACCCTCAGCACCCTCCTTTCTAAATTCTTAGATACACCCCTGATAATGAATAATACAATATAAGTAGTGTGGCAAGGTTTTGCAGTTTACAATATCTCTGCTTTCACTTTTTGCACTGTTTGTTATGATTATTTGCACCACTTAGCAGATGAGTTATTTTTGTTACAAAAATGTGAATGAAAGGAATGTACCGTATTTACTCAATTAAATGCCCGGGCGTTTAATTCTTAACAGGAAAAAAATCAGGTAAAAAAAAAACAAAAAGCCTATAGTGGATTCGAATGCGCGATCTTTGCGATCTTGGAGCATTCCAAAGTGTAGTCCAACAGTTAGACTATCTGCCTCAATCTAAATCCTAAGGCACATAATATCTAGAGCACATAATATTATATACTCTTGATAATATTATACTGGGTAAAATATGCATATCTATAGTTAGAAAATATTTTTCATGGGCATTTATTTAAGCAGAGCATTTATTCGAGCAAATACGGTATACTTCTAGACAAACTGAAATAAACATTCTCCTTATTTCCTTACATTCCATTAGTATCCTTTCTAAATACTTTATTTTAATAGGTGGAACTGGAACAGCTGCTACACTTCAAGCTCCTTCATACCCTTTTCCAACTGTGGTACCTAGGACAAACCCAAATGAACTGAGTACAATAAATCATACTGTATGTATAATATTTACAATGTACTTTTTCAGGTATAAATGATTTAATGATTGTGCTAACTGTGTTAACTGAAGCAATGTTTGGACCTCTTCGATGGATACATTTAGGACTATCTCTGGGTCTCTTAATGCCTACTCTTAATGTGATTGGTAGAACTAATGGAGACGCTAACGATCATCTCAAACTAACTCTTCGATATTGGTTGGAAAAGAAAGATAATGTTACAGGAACCACTTGGGACAACTTAATAAGAGCAGTCAGGAGTACTGGGGACATGGCAGCTGCTGAGAGGATGCCAGGCATTTTGAGATCAAGTACAGTCTGTACAGATACATTTTTAATTTTTATGAGACAGCTGTAATAATAATTGATATGTATTTGTGCAGTAATACAGCAGCCTTTCCATTATGTACTCATAGTCTCTACCTCAGTACAGATTTGACTCATTTTATTGGTGGCATAGCATTATCAGAATATCTAATATCTATGGGGATGGTCTCATACACACTCACAACAACTGATACCAGAATAAAGCTCTTTGCATAGTTTTTTCTTCCAAAATCAATATAGATTGAATTCAACTAAACTTTGCAGCTTGTAAGCTAAGGTTATATACATGGTATTATCCTTTTAAGGTTTATAAAATTAATACAACCATTAACCTTTTAGAGTTACTATTGTTATCATAGTCACTCCCTCCTACAACATTGTACAGGCAACCCACCACTGATAAACCTGTCACTCCCTTTGGTTTGATTGTATCTCTGCATACCATAATTGTTAATATTAATTTTATTTTACTTAATTTTTTTTCACTTTGCTACAGAACTTAGTTCAATTGATCAACCTAACACTCCAGACACTGATAGAAGACAAGGTATTCAATTCAAAATTCACTCACAGAATGTGCTACACACACTATAGCCTCATACTAATTTGCTATAACTTATTCTTACACCTTTTACATAGTAATTATTTTTAACAAATCAAAGAATCATAATAAATTATGTTAATTTTTAGGAAAAATAGACAAATGGCTGGAAGAAGGTGAAGTTGTGCTAAAAGTCACTCGTATCAATATGCATGGTGCACCTGGAGCTGGTAAAACATGTTCAAAGCACCTCCTACTTAATGAGCCACCACCAACTTCTACTGATAGTACACCAATAGCTTGTCGTGCTGTTGAAGCAACAAGAATATCCATTGATGATAAAACAAGCAAGTGGGAGAGGGTTGAAAGGAAAGATTTATTTAAAGAGTTAGCATCTCATCTTGACAAAGCACCAAATGAAACAAAACACGAGAATTTTAAATTTGCTCGCATTTTGTGCCTAATAATTGTTTTTTGCTATAATTTTGTAAAAAATAGCATAATTGGCACTTTTTTGGGAAATCCATGAGCAATGAACAACCTAAGGACAAGCCAGCAGAAACTGGAGTAATTAATAACATTGTAAATGCTCGTGCAACTGAGAAATTCAACACAAATTGGGTTTATTTTATTGATTCGCGGTGGTCAACCAGCCTATCGAGAGTTGCTACCTC
>NW_003549216.1:5838-7164 GCF_000090795.2 Amphimedon queenslandica | reverse complement strand
TGGCTAGCAAGAGACAGTCCTTTCTGCTTTCCTTTGTCAACAAGCCTTCCAAGAGGACCAGGACTAGCACTTTACAGGTTGGGTAGAGCTTTTCAGATAAGATAGGGGCCATTTAGGCGCATTTTTATGCTATATCATATTGTATGCGTGTGTTGAGTATATGCCCAAAACACGTGCAGAGAAAGTGGGTGTGGTCAAAATCGCGGCGCGCTTCGCGCGCCATTTTTTTTGCCCGACTATTCTTCCAGTTCTGCCGCCGCCTATGCCTTGTCCTGATGGACCGAGACTAACTCTGATGATATACATTAGTTATAGGACTCAGGTGAATACACTTCTGTCTTCATAGCAATGGAGGGGCAAGCGCCCTGGCTCCTGGAAGCAAAATTTACCAAAACGGGAATTGCCAAAGGGTTGAAGAATAGGCCTATGAAAAACTGCTTAAAAAGCCAAAGCAACAACCAAAGAGCTTACAGGAGGAATAAAAAGAGTGTGATGAAACAAAAAGAGAGCTCAAAGTGGCTCCTAAAGTAAGGATGACTTGATAAAAGAAGAAAATGTTCAGCCTGCCTGTTCACCAAAAGATCCGCCATCTTACTCCAGTTGAGAGGTGCGCGTTAATTAGAACGATCGATGCACAAGGTCCATTATGACGCATGCTATGACATCATATGAAACCGCTCTATATATTCATAGAATTTTGAGTATATTCATTGTGATACCGTAAATAAAGTAAAAATTTTCTACCGCCATTTTGGAGTCTTAGTAACTAAGAGTAGAATGGGAGAATTTAATTTAATTTAATTTAATAAAGTTTTACAGGACAAACACAAAAATTAAGGGACGAAAAATAACAATTAAGGCACAAAAAAGAGAGTTGTCCTGAAGGAAGGCCAAGAACTGGTCTGGCCCCCAGCAAACAAACAAAGACACACACAAAAATAAAATAAAATTATAATAAACATAAAGCAGAAATGAGAAGAGAAATAAGACAGGATAAAAGATATAAAATAAATAGAAAAGAAATTAATGATTATTGATTGAAGAGGGGAGTTTGGAACAGGTACTACATGGACAGAGAAAGTGAAACGAATGATGATTGGTGGAATCGAAATTTGCTTTAAAATGAGTAATAAAAAAGTTTATTAGGTCTGATTTAATAAGGCTAAGGGATTTGTTTAAATCAATGGATGGAAGACAGTTCCATAATCTAGGAAATCTGGTAAAGAAGGAGTGATGAGAGGAGGATGAGGAAGAGAATTTATGGGAAAGTTTACCACGAGAGGAGAATCTTGTGTTGGAAGAAGAAAAGAAAAATGGTTCATGATG
>NW_003549216.1:0-1676 GCF_000090795.2 Amphimedon queenslandica | reverse complement strand
CTAGATCTAGCGTTACCAACTGGTCTAGGAATACAAGTGCCTTTGTGACTAGCATTAGTAGAGACAATCCTTTCTTTTAGCTGAGGTACGGTAGAGAAAGACATCTTGTGACAGCTGATACAACTTACAATGTGCTAATGTGTATTATGTGTTAGGATGGAAGGGGTTAATAAGGGTGATAATAATGCGCATGCGCCACTTGTCCAGTATTTGCATGGCCACTGATCATATTCTGCTGTAACTTTTAAAGAGGACGGATTCTTCTCACTTTTGCAGCATTTCATTGTCATAGTTTGATCTCTAAACTAGTGCAGTTTGATGGGGAAAACATCAGTGAGAGACATGATTTTACACCTAGTCTGACAATGCATGATTCGTGTCCTGTAATAGAAAATTTACTGGTCAACCAATCAAACAGCATTTCTCAAAAACGCAAGCGCCGAAGGAGCTGCAAACTTCAGTGCAAGTAGAGCTATATGAGAGGATTCTCCAGCATTAATCTTTAACGAACCACTCTTGTAACAAAGAAAATATAGTGTCCGGTATTTGATGGCGTCTGGTAATTGACCTCTTACTCTACTATCCTGTCCCGAATCATTGTTTCCCTGAGATCCCCATACTCACAGCCCTCAGCAAGACTGTATAGACTAGTGATGAACTGCTCCACTGGCTCCTCACTTCCTTGGCATCTCTTGTTGAAACGGGCACGTTCAAAAATGACATTCTTCCTGACTTTAAAGAATTCGTCGAACTTCTTCACCACTTTATCATAGTTCTTTCTTTCGCAGCCGTTGGGTTAGTAGAAGCGGCGAGAGTATCCTCAGCATGATCTTCACCCATGGCATAGAGAAGTGTGTTGACTTGCTTCTCTCCAGTCTCACCATCGAGACCAGATGCAGTCCTAAACTGCTCAAAACGTTTCTTCCATCTAGGCCATTCGTCTAGGCTCTTGAAGGAGAAGGGAGCTGGAGGTTGCAGTCTAAATGTTGCCATTGTATCCCACTTCTGACACTGTCATGTAGTATTATGAGTTCTTATCATAAATGATACAATGGTCAACAACTCAATAAGAAAGAAGGAGAAAGAGAGCAGGAGAATAGTACAATAATCATTAAGTAATAACAACAAAAAGAGCTTATATACACAGAGCTTAATTACATTCCAGTTACTATGGTGATTATAAAACACTTACTAATAATGTAAACACACATCATGAATAACATTAACATGGTCTAATAATAATATTACATGTATACTGACACATACATTCTATAATAATAATAATCACACATTATGTTACAAAATTCACCAAAAATGTTCCCTCAAACAATAAATAGCAGTATTATGATCATATATGTCTATAAAAATATAATTTTGTGTCTGATTCAAAGTGTGTATTTTCATTCTAATACATGTATTTTAATTTTTAGGTGAATGGACTTCACCAACTGTCATTGGAGACAGACCACCTCCCATTTCTAACTTCACTTTAACATCAATAAATGATACGACTGGTTTAATGTTTGGTGGTAGAATTGGTGATGGAAAGAGCAATGGATCGAGTAATGATGTATACGCATTTAAGTTTACTGAGACATCAGTGGTGAGTGTCAGTGTTATTCTGTATTGTACGTTTGTATTATTATAATGCATACATACAATTTATAGTTTATGAT
>NW_003549215.1:6087-7165 GCF_000090795.2 Amphimedon queenslandica | reverse complement strand
CCATACATATTATACTGTGCAGTACTATATATTCCACACAGTGCTACATTTTCCTACCATGCGGTTATTGGAAGTTGTAGCACTGGCGGTGCCTTTGATCCGCCCACGCACCATACTACAAATGAAGGCACTGAGTTCCATAGCAACATATTTTCATTAATTTATTGAAGATGAGGTTTGAATGATTGATAAAGGAGAAAGATTGTACTGGATATAACAATTTTTATGCTGTGACAGTAGGACAGACATCTGAATGACAGAAGGAAAGTGGGGACTATTACACTGTACTTACTATTACTGACATGCATCTACAAGGATGTCTAAGAATGCTGGCTATACTACACTTGCCAAACTAAATATGTCATACATGCAGCAGTCAGCCTCCAATGTCTACAGTCTACACTAACTGCAACATTCTTAAATGGATGATTAACAACACTCAACAATAGATCATGTAAAAATTTCCTCTTTCATACGCTAAACAACTCACCCAATATCCACAGTCTATTAGTGATGGATCATGGTACATTGTTCTTCTTACTGTTAGTGTTACTGACAGTTTCTACTGAAGGATCTTATCATATGTCTACTGACTGTACTAATACTGGATCATATCAACATGGTGGACTAGGACTGTATCTAAGAGTATGCTGTAATATTAGTAACTTAGGACAGTCTGTTACTATCAGAGACCCTGGTATTTATAGATACATTCTCTGTCCTAAAGTACTACCAAAGTCCTGTCCTAAGGAACCACAAAAGTCTTGTCCTAGTGTAGTACAATCAAACTCTACTCAAGGTACATATACTGTAACGTTAGTAGGTCAAACATGGTGTATATACACAAAAGCTAGCTATAGTACAGTACTGAGGTGACTAGTTATTTATAGCATGTCAGTGCCTCAGTGGTACAGTATCTATTCAATAGAAATTGTTATTGTGCTGTTATCTCACATGATCTTAAATTCCTCTATGCATTATAGCTCCTCGAGACTGCAAGGATTGGTACAATAATGGTAGCACTACTAGTGGTGTTTATACTGTTAATCCTGATGGAGGGACTCCATTTAATGTTAGC
>NW_003549215.1:0-1542 GCF_000090795.2 Amphimedon queenslandica | reverse complement strand
AGGTACATACATGCTGTAAAGCGGGTTTACAATATTATGATAGGCTTGACGTTACATTGATGATGGAACACTGAGGATTTGGTTCTATTCTAGTGGAAAGCATGTGTCAAAAGGTCAAATTTGCCTACACTTTTGATTAAAAATTGACAGTACGCTGGTCTAACGTCATATTATAAATCCGCCTTAGTACAGCCAATAGATCAATCAGACCTAAACTGCACACACAAAAAGTAGTTATAAGTAGCAACATAGCAAAATGTGTTTTGTGGTCTAAAATACTTTGGAACCAGCTCAAAATTAATTTTGGGGATAAAAATTTACTCTTTGTTCAAGTTTACAAATCATGATCAAAAATTACAAAAAGTCACAAAATTTTGGGCCACAATAGTTTCTCATTGCATTGTAAAACATTTAGAAATAAATCGAACAATGCAGGAAATATTATACTATATAGATCTCTCGTAATAGATCCTTTTCATACATTAGCTATTATTCCTCTATGCACTATAGCTCTTGCTCTTCAAGACTGTAAGGATTGGTACAATAATGGTAGCACTACTAGTGGTGTTTATACTGTTAATCCTGATGGAGGGACCCCTTTTAATGTTAGCCTTACTAATAATAATATACTTTATAATTATACACTATTGGATCACAGGTATACTGTGATATGGAGACTGATGGTGGTGGATGGACTGTATTTCAGAGGAGACAAGATGGATCTGTTGATTTCTATAGGAACTGGACTGACTATGAGAATGGATTTGGCTGTCTTACTGGTGAGTTTTGGTTAGGATTGAGCAAGATTCATCGTCTTACTAAAGAAGGATCAAACACACTAAGAGTGGACCTGGGAGACTTTGAGGGGAACAGAGCCTTTGCCAAATACTCTACATTTAATGTTGGTAACAGTAGTACTGAATATATACTAACAGTAGGAGGATACTCTAGTACTGCTGGGGATGCATTGGCCTATCACAGTGGAAAGAAATTTTCAACAAGAGATAATAATAATGATTATTACAGTGATCAAATTAATTGTGCTCAGCCACGTGAAGGTGCTTGGTGGTTTCACAAGTGTAATTAT
Source organism: Amphimedon queenslandica (assembly GCF_000090795.2). Lineage (NCBI taxonomy): Eukaryota > Metazoa > Porifera > Demospongiae > Haplosclerida > Niphatidae > Amphimedon > Amphimedon queenslandica. The sequence continues at coordinate 455 of NW_003549215.1, read as the reverse complement.
TCTCATCTCAATGGTCCTTATTACACTAATCCAACTGATGCTGGTAACGAAAGTGGAGTTCACTGGTACCACTGGAAGGGAGATTTCTATTCTCTGAAGTTCTCTGAGATGAAAACTCGTCGTAACAATTAAGAATTGTGTGTGTAAAACAATTAATTAGTGTAGTGTTGTTTTAGCTACAAAATGAGACTTTTAGTTCGTAATAGTTAGTTTTTAAAATTTCTAAATATTTTTAGTTAGTTATAGTTAGTTAACTACAAATACATCTGGTCTAACTAAAGGGGTTTTAGTTATAGTTATAGTTAACTAAAACAACACTATCTTAGTCCTTAGTGAATATCCTTATTTTTAGTTTATTACATAAGCTCAATGCTATAAGAATGTGGCAACAATACTTGAAGTTCAAGAATAAGAAACTTGAACAAAAAGAAAGAGAACAGCTCTAGATCAGAGTT
>NW_003549214.1:5367-7165 GCF_000090795.2 Amphimedon queenslandica | reverse complement strand
GCTCTTGATGAACTGCCTCGTATTGACAAGAAAGGTAACAATAAGAGAAATGAAGAGAAGAAAGGATCAATCCATTATCAAATGATAATTCTCTTGGTCTTTCTCTGTAGAGTTTGATGAGGCATTTGAAGTATTCAGTAATGGAGGACAGTACATAATCAAAGAGAACCTTCCATTATTCCTCAAGTGAATACTTTAATTGAATTAGTTTAGTTTCTAAATTTATCTATTTATCCTTATAAGGTCGATTGGTTTGGGTGGTCTAAAAATAGAAGAAGCAATAAAAAGTAATGACATCATTAGAAACTAATTGTTACTAATAATAGAACGTAATGAACTGGACAAGAGTTACCTCCAGTCGATAATAGATGAGACTTGTGATCAGTTAACCTCCACTCATGAGAGCAGAGAGTGGCCCAGCCATACTGACGTACTGAGAGCATTTGCTGTGTTTGATCAGGAGGGGCATGGGAGTATACCAGTACAACAGCTGAAGAGGTTTCTGTTACAAGCACAGCTGGGGTTTCAAGAAGAAGAGCGTGAGATAAGAGAGAGAATGAGAGATTAATGTCTCCTTGTTTCATGTAGTAGAGAAACTTATCAGAGACACTTGTAAGATTGATAACGATAATCAGATCAGTTATAAAGGTGAGGGAGGGAAACCTCACTTAGCTAGTGGGGAGAGAATTAAATACTGTTTGTGAATTTTGTCTGTTTTGTTAGATTTTGTTGACAATGTTTGGGCTAAATTTCAAGAGATACCACATTGAATCACAAACTAATAATAATCATCATCATTTCTAAATACAATGATGTATTTGTTCTGTATGTTAATCAGTATCTGTCTCTCTTTATTACATTGAATTCAGTTTTATTGTCATTATTGTTGTTATTAATTATACTATATATAGCACTCAGTAATAATTATTAAAACATTTAAACGATTATAATAGAAAGCAATAATTATTTGTCATTTATTAGTTAATTTTATTAGTACGACACTTTCTCTCCCAGTCCTGTAACTCCTTCCCTCTCTTCTTAATCTCCTCCTCAGTTAGGAGACCTTTGTCTTTCTTTATCACTAAACTCTTCTTGGTTCCTTGTTCCCCTTTCACGTAAGCGCTCACCTCAAGGACCCCGTTAACGTCAAGAGAGAAGGCAACAGGTATTTCAACCTGTCCCCTTGGTCTGGGTGGTAGTCCAGGTACTATAAACCGACCCAGTAGCCTGTTCTTCTTAGCCGTCTTCTCTTCTCCTTCAAACACTTCAATGGTCGCCTCGGTCTGATAGTCTTCATTATTCTTATAGGTCCTTGAGTGAGAGTAAGGTATTGTGGTATTTCGCTGAATTAAAGTACTCATCTTCCCACTGGCCAGTTCAATACCCAGGCTCATTGGAGCTACGTCCATTAGGGTGATGCCGGAGAGACGAGAGTTCTTCTCTTCAATACTCTGAGATAGATTAGCTCCTTGAATAGCCGCCCCCATAGCTACTGCCTCATCAGGATTGATCCGCTTACTGAGTGGTTTTCCCGGGAATTTATCCGCCAAAAGTTCTTGTATTTTAGGGATTCGAGTAGACCCACCAATCAGAACCACTTCATCAATACCAGCAGGGGTCAGGTGGGCGTCGGCTAGGGCACGGTCGACCGGTTGAAGGCAGCGTTTGAACAGATCAGAATTGATTTCATTGAACTGATCTCGTGTTAAAGATGATTCGAAATCTTCTCCGTTCACTAGAGCATCAATCTCAATGGCAGCTTCAGTAGAATGAGAGAGATCGTGTTCAATGATCTGCA
>NW_003549214.1:0-1660 GCF_000090795.2 Amphimedon queenslandica | reverse complement strand
GAGAGAGATGACATTATTCTTTTCCCTTGTGTCTCTTACCAGCAGCAGCTGATGAATCCCAATCAACTGATGACGTCAACTTATCATAAACTTCATTTAAATATTCACTTTCTGTCGTTAGATAAATCGGAATTGATATCTCACGTGATATTAACTCCTTTTCTAACAACATCCACTCCTAAAAAACAACAATAAACAACAAACAATAATAAACAATGATTACTAACATGTAATGTATTATTATTATTATTATTATTATTCCTCCAGTCATTGGGTAGTATTATCAGCACAGCCCCTGCTCCTCTCTCCAGTAATTCATTAAACAAGTCGCTGGTTAGTTCCGTCCATTTAATGAGGACACACTTCCTGTTCAACATGGCCGCCTCTGGTGACCGTGCCTCCATGTTAACGACAGCAGAACGAGAGCCTGAGACAAAACCACAAAAATAATAATCAAGGTGTCCCGTTAAAATTCATCACAACATCCTTACTTAATACAACAATATACCAATACTACTATTAATCAATTAATAATAATAATAATAATAATAATAATAATAATAATAGTTATACCAATGTGGCTTCCATGTATATCCAGGTGTTGGATGCGGTATATGGTGAACTCTTGAACTGACTGGACACTAGCAGTGAGGCAGAGGAGAGGGAGGAGGAGGTAGAGAGGAAGAGAACCTTCCAGACTATCAAATAAAGAGAAGAGCAGCATCAGTACCAGTAATGGTGGCAACACGTGATAATTAATATAACATTTATAACTAGCCACACCTCTGAGCAATAAACAATAATTAATGATAATTTAATTTTATGTGATGTGTGTGATCTCATTTAAATTAAATTGTTTCAGGGTTGTCATAACCCATTCAAAAATTTGTCTTTTGTAGTGAAGACACGGAACTGTTTATCCACATGGGGTCCTGAGCTTAGGCTGCAGGTTTATATGCAGTGTTATTTGTACAGTCTATCGTGGGTTGGACATGAACTGTAGCCTGTGGTTAACTCTTTTATAAACTGCACATGGTGTAATGTACCAATTGACATAACAGCTGCTTTTTGCTAATTTATGAAATAATTTGATAAAATTAAAAAAGACAATCACAGGAACTAAAACAGCTGCACATACACACACACAACACATCAAACAATCACAATACAGTACAGACACAATCACAATACATTATACAGTGAGTGGTAGCACAATGAAGATTAGAACAATGAGATAAAGAAAGTTACTACAAAATAATGATAATACGGAAATAACAAAAATATTGTACTACTGTTGTCCTACTTGGTGTATTTTGGTTGATAATAATAATAATAATAATAATAACGATAATAATAATAATAATAATAATAATAATAATAACGATAATGTTAATCTACTCCTTCAAATCCCTCAGTGTTCTCTACTGCTAGTTTTAGATTCTCTTTCAGTCGGTGGTAACTAGGGTAGGGCGGGAGGTCTATCCGATTGAAACTGACAAAAAACAATAAAATAAAAATTAAATAATAAAATAAATAAAGCACTTTAATCTTACCAAGTGTGGGCTCTGGGTAAGTCATTTTCAGCTCCATATTTCTTAACACAAAACTTCCTTGGCCCACTGCTACCTGTTGGTTAGAGAAAGTTTAATCATTGACAATA
>NW_003549213.1:3139-7165 GCF_000090795.2 Amphimedon queenslandica | reverse complement strand
GTAGTAACATTATTACAAATAATTCATTAATCGATAATAATTTATCTAGATCCTCCTAACTGCTTTAAAATGTTTTCACTGAAACTGAAATTAATACAAACAGTCTATCAGTTACTAATGTAATACCAGTCACTGATACAAGAGCTTTTCCTGATATACAGTTCACATGTAATGGTATTATTACTAACTGGATAATTGGTATTACACAGAATCAGGATACAAGCAAACATTATCCTAACATTTATTTAAAACGTTCTTCTGAACTGATTCATGCACTAACTGTTGATGCTTCTGCTGCTACATCAAGTAATGGTAATGTATATAACTTTACAAGTGATATTGAAGTAGAGTATGGAGATATATTAGTAATCAATGTAACCACTAATAGTAATCCAATGTATTATCAACAATACAATGGACCATTGAATTATGAGCTTGATAGCAGTAATGGATTAATACCAATGGAGCATAATGACTATCCACTGATATCAGTTATGATAAGTGAGTTTTTTTATTTCAATATGTTTGATGTTTGATTTCATTACTTTATATTTTTAGAACAAATTCCTTCAGTTACTGAATTTTCATCTACTACAATAAGAATGCTGCCTGACCACTTAGCCAGTTTACATTACACTACCTTATCAAGCACTACCAATACCTTATTAAGCAGTGTACCCTCATCAAGTAGCTTAATCGTGACCACTACTCCCTCTCCGACTCTCTCTACTACTGAGTCAATAACTACACCATTGTCTAATATTAAATGCAGTCATCCTGTACTGTCAAAAGGAAGTATCAGTACAACAGAAGTCACTCGTACACAAAACACTGTATCACAACGCAGTCCTACCAGTGAAGTATTAGTCACTTCAAGTAGCAGTGCTGTTACTACTACCTCACTGAACACTACATCAATGGAAAGTACACCTGATCAAAGTACAGGGAGTCTAATATTAGCAGGAAGTATTAGTACAGCAGTATTTATATTACTGGTAGTTACTATACTAGTAATATTAATAGTGAGTGTATTAGCGTGTAGGAGAAAACAGTTAGGTACTGGCAATACTAAAAGTAATAACGAAAGTATAGCAGAGGAACATAAACAAGGTAACTTAAATAACAAACATCAATAATTTACTGTTATCATAATAGATGAGAAACAGAACGTTTTATCCAATATATCTGTTAATGCTGCTTATGGTGTTATTGGTGGAAATGAAAGTGAGATAGATTGTTATACTTGAAAGAGTAATTTTAACCAATTTTTACATAATTGAAATAGATGATGTTTATAGTAATCCTGCTTATGGAATCAACACTGTAATGACACAAAGTAAAATAATAAAAACTAATTTTATAATTTTGATAAAATTATAGGTATTAATGAAGAACTATTGGTGTATGATGAACCATTAGTGTACGGTAAACCAAGAACAATGAATAATAAACAAGAGGTAACATTGCAATTATACTGTAAATTATGTAGCCACAGCTAATTTCAATTTCATTATTTAAATTAACATTAAAAGTCTTAGTCATCACAGTGCATTTATCAACATTGTATCAACTGTATTTTTATTGGCAGGTTATTGTAATGCCAGCACATAATGAAGCATATACACAACAGAGAGAAGAAGAAGAGTTGTGTATCTAACATATGAACAAAATTAATCACCTCAGCACATCCATGAATTGTACTAAAATATTATTGTAAAAGTGATTGTGTTGTTAAAATAATTAGACAGTACAAAAAATCAAATTTGCTATTTTATAAATATTCTTTTTTCTCCTTTGGTTCATTTATAGTTCCTTAGTTGTTCTTCAAAACCACAATTACTATGACTTTCTCTTTAAATCAAACAAGTATGTTCATGGGCTCCTGATAAGATCTATCAGTCATTGCATGATTTTAGACACAACACTAGTAAAATTAGGTGTGGTAAATCTAGTCTAACCATATAGTCTCGCTTCCCAAAATGACTGTATTGATATAATTTATAAACATCAATTGAAGTTCTGCTTGATTAAATACATGTACAATGTGGACTGAAAAATGATATCAAATTTAGTAGTCATACTAAATAGTCATAAGAATAATGCTGTTGCTATTAGGCATAGCTATATAGTAACAAACTCAGAGCTGCTAACTTGTGTGGTTTTTAGTTGTATTAGTGGCCCATTTTCAAACTCAGTAGCCACTTCATAAAATGAATAGCAATGTACTAATGTATGTGAATGAATGTCTAGAAGCATGTCATATGAATGAGATTATTATTGCAGTCTTCATGTGACGAATACTAAAGATTGGAACTTTTATATATGGACAGTAGTCAATCAAATTTCCTAAATTTTTAAATTCAAAAAATGCAGTTGGAATTAGCTCAAATTTTGTATAATTTCTGTAGAACATAATCTGGCTAATTATTGCTGGTCTGGCCTAGAACATCCAACCATTCAGTCCTTCATTTAAATGGTAGTACCACTTACATGATGGAATGGTTCATTGTTGTAGGCCAGTTAATATGCATGATCTAATTTGTCTCCAACATGATGGGTTGAGCTGAGTGTGGGTGCAACAATGCATATTGTAACTGAATAAAGCTATGCTAATAGAATATTCATGATCAAATCCTATGCTGTGGCAAAGAAACAAGAAATGACCTTTTCCTTGGCTCATTCATTTTTTGTTCTTATCCTGTTATTATTGGTTGCTAGTAATGAAGGAGCAACAGGAGGAGGAGTATGTACTGAAGGATTCATGGACTTGAGTCTACTAGTAGCTAAAGCAGCTACACCAGTTGGTTCACTAGCTGATAATACTTTAGCTGACAGCAATGAAGGAAGATGGGTCATTAATGGTAATACATTCAATTGCACTTCTGCTGCTGCAACAGAAGTTCTTTTTGGAGTTGATATCAGATCAAAGGATGGTAATAGGAACAAGTATCCTAGCATTGAGATATGGCAAGCAATACAATGGAATGGTGACTCTTATTACAGTAAACGTGATTCTATTCCTATTATACTGTCTCCTGATAATGTCACTACTAATGGATTATATCGTTTCATTCTTCCTACTCCTTTTAGTGTCAGTGGCAGTAATTATAATACTTACAGACTAGGAGTGTATCAACCTGAAGATGATTCAGGTGTGGTTAGATTATACAATGCAACCACTAGCAGCACAGAAACAGTTGGAGTAATAAGAGCAGACTCCATTAGTGAATCAAATATCAGAACATCTGGTCTGGGTAGAGAAATTGATTTTTATACTGGTATAACAAATATTTTTATGGTACATCTCAAAACAGGTAGGTAGCTGCATCTTATTTATAATAAAAACAATTCTTTTTATTCTTATAGATCCCCCGAACTGCTTTGAGAATATTTTCACTGAAACTGAAATTAATACAAACAGTCTATCAGTTACTAATGTAATACCAGTCACTGATACAAGAGCTTTTCCTGATATACAGTTCACATGTAATGGTATTATTACTAACTGGATAATTGGTATTACACAGAATCAGGATACAAGCAAACATTATCCTAACATTTATTTAAAACGTTCTTCTCAACTGATTCATGCACTAACTGTTGATGCTTCTGCTGCTACATCAAGTAATGGTAATGTATATAACTTTACAAGTGATATTGAAGTACAGTATGGAGATATATTAGTAATCAATGTACCCACTAATAGTAATCCAATGTATTATCAACAATACAATGGACCATTGAATTATGAGCTTGATAGCAGTAATGGATTAATACCATTGGAACATAATGACTATCCACTGATATCAGTTGTAGTAGGTAAGTCACTAGGATTTGTACTGAATATTGTTTAAAAATTGTATTTGTATTTTTTTAGAGCCATTAACTGCTTTCATTATGACTTCTACTCTTTCTTCCACTCCTACAAATATAATAGAGTACATTATCAATGATCGTACACCATCAATTTTCGGACACTTGTTTTAGGAAAACTATACATTGCCATCTCATGAAACTGCAAAGTAT
>NW_003549213.1:0-3129 GCF_000090795.2 Amphimedon queenslandica | reverse complement strand
ACATACTATTATCACTGACCATCAACTTTCATTCCTCTTCCCACAGTAGTTCGGCCAGTAAGTGTCTCTATTTAAAGTATAAATGATGAATGACATACTGGTATCACTGACCATCAACTTTCTTTCCTCTTCCCACAGTAGTTCGACCAGTAAGTGTCTCTATTTAAAGTATAAATGATGAATGACATACTGGTATCACTGACCATCAACCTTCTTTCCTCTTCCAACAGTAATTTGACCAGTGAGTGTCTCTATTTAAAGTATAAATGATAAATGACATACTGGTATCACTAACCATCAACCTTCTTTCCTCTTCCAACAGTAATTTGACCAGTGAGTGTCTCTATTTAAAGTATAAATAATGAATGACATACTGGTATCACTGACCATCAACTTTCTTTCCTCTTCCCACAGTAGTTCGACCAGTAAGTGTCACTATTTAAAGTTTAAATGATGAATGACATACTGGTATCACTAACCATCAACTCTGTTTCCTCTTCCCACAGTAGTTCGACCAGTAAGTGTCTCTATTTAAAGTATAAATTATGAATGACATACTGGTATCACTAACCATCAACTCTGTTTCCTATTCCAACAGTAGTTCGACCAGTAAGTGTCACTATTTAAAGTATAAATGATGAATGACATACTGGTATCACTAACCATCAACTCTGTTTCCTCTTCCCACAGTAGTTCGACCAGTAAGTGTCTCTATTTAAAGTATAAATTATGAATGACATACTGGTATCACTAACCATCAACTCTGTTTCCTCTTCCCACAGTAGTTCGACCAGTAAGTGTCTCTATTTAAAGTATAAATGATGAATGACATACTATTATCACTGACCATCAACTTTCTTTCCTCTTCCCACAGTAGTTCGACCAGTAAGTGTCTCTATTTAAAGTATAAATGATGAATGACATACTGGTATCACTAACCATCAACTTTCTTTCCTCTTCCCACAGTAGTTCGACCAGTAAGTGTCTCTATTTAAAGTATAAATGATGAATGACATACTGGTATCACTAACCATCAACCTTCTTTCCTCTTCCAACAGTAATTTGACCAGTGAGTGTCTCTATTTAAAGTATAAATGATAAATGACATACTGGTATCACTAACCATCAACCTTCTTTCCTCTTCCAACAGTAATTTGACCAGTGAGTGTCTCTATTTAAAGTATAAATGATAAATGACATACTGGTATCACTAACCATCAACCTTCTTTCCTCTTCCAACAGTAATTTGACCAGTGAGTGTCTCTATTTAAAGTATAAATAATGAATGACATACTGGTATCACTGACCATCAACTTTCTTTCCTCTTCCCACAGTAGTTCGACCAGTAAGTGTCTCTATTTAAAGTATAAATTATGAATGACATACTGGTATCACTAACCATCAACTCTGTTTCCTATTCCAACAGTAGTTCGACCAGTAAGTGTCACTATTTAAAGTATAAATGATGAATGACATACTGGTATCACTAACCATCAACTCTGTTTCCTCTTCCCACAGTAGTTCGACCAGTAAGTGTCTCTATTTAAAGTATAAATTATGAATGACATACTGGTATCACTAACCATCAACTCTGTTTCCTCTTCCCACAGTAGTTCGACCAGTAAGTGTCTCTATTTAAAGTATAAATTATGAATGACATACTGGTATCACTAACCATCAACTCTGTTTCCTCTTCCCACAGTAGTTCGACCAGTAAGTGTCTCTATTTAAAGTATAAATGATGAATGACATACTGGTATCACTGACCATCAACTTTCTTTCCTCTTCCCACAGTAGTTCGACCAGTAAGTGTCTCTATTTAAAGTTTAAATGATGAATGACATACTGGTATCACTAACCATCAACCTTCTTTCCTCTTCCCACAGTAGTTCGACCAGTAAGTGTCTCTATTTAAAGTATAAATAATGAATGACATACTGGTATCACTAACCATCAACCTTCTTTCCTCTTCCCACAGTAGTTCGACCAGTAAGTGTCTCTATTTAAGGTATAAATGATGAATGACATACTGGTATCACTAACCATCAACCTTCTTTCCTCTTCCAACAGTAATTTGACCAGTGAGTGTCTCTATTTAAAGTATAAATAATGAATGACATACTGGTATCATCACTGACCATCAACTTTCTTTCCTCTTCCCACAGTAGTTCGACCAGTAAGTGTCACTATTTAAAGTTTAAATGATGAATGACATACTGGTATCACTAACCATCAACTCTGTTTCCTCTTCCCACTGTAGTTTGACCAGTAAGTGTCTCTATTTAAAGTATAAATTATGAATGACATACTGGTATCACTAACCATCAACTCTGTTTCCTATTCCAACAGTAGTTCGACCAGTAAGTGTCACTATTTAAAGTATAAATGATGAATGACATACTGGTATCACTAACCATCAACTCTGTTTCCTCTTCCCACAGTAGTTCGACCAGTAAGTGTCTCTATTTAAAGTATAAATTATGAATGACATACTGGTATCACTAACCATCAACTCTGTTTCCTCTTCCCACAGTAGTTCGACCAGTAAGTGTCTCTATTTAAAGTATAAATGATGAATGACAACTATTATCACTGACCATCAACTTTCTTTCCTCTTCCCACAGTAGTTCAACCAGTAAGTGTCTCTATTTAAAGTATAAATGATGAATGACAACTATTATCACTGACCATCAACTTTCTTTCCTCTTCCCACAGTAGTTCAACCAGTAAGTGTCTCTATTTAAAGTATAAATGATGAATGACATACTGGTATCACTAACCATCAACTTTCTTTCCTCTTCCCACAGTAGTTCGACCAGTAAGTGTCACTATTTAAAGTTTAAATGATGAATGACATACTGGTATCACTAACCATCAACTCTGTTTCCTTTTCCCACAGTAGTTCGACCAGTAAGTGTCTCTATTTAAAGTATAAATGATGAATGACATACTGGCATCACTGACCATCAACTTTATTTCCTCTTCCCACAGTAGTTCGACCAGTAAGTGTCTCTATTTAAAGTATAAATGATGAATGACATACTGGTATCACTAACCATCAAGCTTCTTTCCTCTTCCCACAGTAGTTCGACCAGTAAGTGTCTCTATTTAAAGTATAAATGATGAATG
>NW_003549212.1:5448-7166 GCF_000090795.2 Amphimedon queenslandica | reverse complement strand
CTTTGATTGTGTAGCCAAAATGTAGATGGATCATTGTCAAATGAGTTTGTGTCAATCTTAGCTTCGTCATATTTTCTTATTTCTAATTCTTCTGGTTTGAGTATCATTTGTGAAGCACCTTTTTTGACTAATCTTCTCTATTCAGCTAAAAGCTCTTGACATGTCTGAAATTCTTTGAAGGAGGCTCACTTTCATGATCTGTAGATGACGAAGAAGAGGTCTAAAATGATGCTTGTTTTTCTGAAAATCTGCAATTCTTGAGTTGATGAGGTAGAATTAATAAATAAAAGTGTTCTTTTGCAGCTGATTTTTGACTGTCATATAGAAAATCGTTGTATTCTGGGTTTAAAAGGTACAAATAGCAAATATCGGGTCAATGTTGCTCCGTTGTTGGTTGGTTATGTAGTTAAATTGCTCCTTCAATTTTTTGCATTATTGTAGCAATGCTGCTCAGACCATTGATACTCTTTGACTTCTCTGAATGCACTTTCAATTCCATTAAAGCAGAAATTATCATTGATATTGTTGTTACCTCTTCGGAATCCATCAGCTGTGTGCATTATGGAATTGGTTTTAATAATTTATTGGAGTTTTTTATCTGCTACCAGTAGCTAGTTGGTTAGTCATCCCGCTGAAGGTCAGTCTTGATGTTAGCTAATTCATCTTTAAGTAGAAGCAGCCTATTAAGCATAAGGTAGGTGGAACTCTGAGTTGGGCAATCGGCAATTAATTTTCTTCTTGCCTTCGCAATAAGCATCTCAGTTGCTTTGTGTGATTTGTTGACTTTGGAAACCAGTTTGTGGACTTCTTTAATAGTGCATTTGTGATTTTGAGTTTGTCAAACTCATTTACAACAATTTGAAGTGTATGAGAAAAACAACTTGTCCGTCGAAAAAACATAAAAGCCACTTTATGGCTTTGCTCACATTCTTCAAAGTTGTCTAACTGATCTTGTAGTCGTGAGATATCAACAGCATCCTTATCTTGATCCTTGATCATCTACATCACTTTCATTTTCATCCATATCGTCACAAATGCGTTCCACTTCTTCATCGTTATTCTTATGCTGTTGCCTAAAGGCACCTAACATATTACTTCCATTGTCTGTTAAAATTCTATTTACCATTGTTTCTGGTATATTCCATACTTCCAAAACAGCATCAACTAAACTAGCCATATTTTCACTGCAGTGTGTGGTGAAGTGAGCTGCTAGAGTTACATTGCGTCTTTTCTTGTCTTTCGTCGAAAAGAAATGAGCTATTAATTCTAGGAACAAAGCACTCATTCCCTTCTTTGTCCAAATTTCAGGGCATATATTCACATATTGAGCACTATGAAGGTAAGTCAAAATTTCTTTCTTCAACTTGTTGCATATATTTGTTATCTCCTTTATGATCTTACTGCGACTCGGTAGTTCATAGCAGCTATCTAGTGTTTGAGTGAATAACTTAAATCTATCATCTTCACCAAAACTGATAAGTGCATTAGTCCATCCAATGAAAACAGCCAATTTTTGTGTGATAGAGCAATATTTATCAGATTGACAACTGTATTTCCTTCCTCCCATTTGTATCATGAAGAGTCACTTGTGCTGACAGTTCTCCATCAGTAAATGTGGTGCTACTGGATAACTTCCTTTGTGCTTTAAGAGACAGCTATTTTCTTCACACTTTCCATTTTTAAAAGCTCTTGATACTCTTGGTGATGAACCTTTTTTA
>NW_003549212.1:0-2257 GCF_000090795.2 Amphimedon queenslandica | reverse complement strand
ACTTCACTGACATGATTCTTTAATTCCAGTAACTTTGCAATCATCAGGAAAGTAAAATCCCAACAAGTACGACAGTCATTCACTAATTTCTTCCCTGTTAAATCAGATAGTTTTTTTGTCGAATTGCATGACTTGTTAGACGCTTTAACTAGACACTTAGCTTTTTGAAGACTTATCTGAAATGAAGGGTTAGATTGAAAAAATGTCACAACTAGTTGCAATGTGTAAATGGAACTAATACTCTTCCATTCAGTGAAGGCTGCCATGTTTTCTCTAAGTGATCATCTCATCTATTTCTTTTTCTGCTGGATTAATTTGTGATGGTGATGTTACAGTGCTATCTTTGATTCCTGTACTATTGACATTATCCTTGTTAAATGAGTTTTTTTTTCATCCTGATTTCAATAGAATCACTGTGTCGTGGAGAGCTCTTTATAGAATGCTGCTTGAAAGCAGCAACCATGTTCGATCCATTATCTGTAATAACACGAAATATTTTTGACATGGGTATATCCCACTCATTAACAATGTAATGCATTAGATCTGTAATTCTCTCACCAGTATGTGATGAAGGGGATCTCCAAACAGCTAGTAGACACTTTTTATTGTCACTATTGTAAGAAGTGGCTCCTGGAAAGGCTGCCGATATGCCTAATTTTGTCCATATATCTTTTCTTTTGTTAATCGCTTATCGTTGATTTGAGTTGATCCTTTAAACCCTGATATACCTGACATTACTCTCTACTGAGCTTCTTCCTTTGAGGTACATTATAGCATGGATCAAACTCTGTCAAAAGCTCCACAAACTCTAGACAATCCACTAGACACAAAGTAACATTTGTTACCCCAACAAATATAGCCAACTTTTGTAATAGAAATAACTTAAAATCATACTTTGTTGCTGCATGAATTGCATCCGTAGTAGCTACTTGAGAGCCAAGCTTCACCTATTTTGTGGTAACATTAATCTTTTCTTCCATCTCTAGAGCTTTATACTCAGCTGCATGTTGACTTTGGAGATACTTTTTTTGATTAGCAGGAAATTGGCCTTTAAAGGGAAACAGACATCCAAAAATGACTACAAGCAATTGACGTGGTGGTGCTGGGGTTGGTTAGGCAGACATAACAGAGTTTGTTTACCTAGCTGTGCTATATGAAAAATCACAGAAAAGTTTTCTTCTACTCGCTACACGGGATTTAAATATCCTTCTGTAACACCAAATTAGAGTAATTTATATTATAAATAATGGATTATAATTAGAAAACAAAATAATTACGATACTCTTTGCTGAGAAACGGCTTTTATCTTCTTTGATAGCATCCATCTCATTAGATTTAGTAAAATTTGCACACAGTGATGGAGGTGTTTCTCGTGGTGTTGTGCTGGTACAATTTGCTTTACATAACTTAACTGTTTCATCCAACAACTCTTCAATATACTCTAATAAATTCAAATTTAAAATTATTTGACTATACTTAGTTTTCCTTACTATAAGTAGGGTCAGTTTAATTTGCCTCACTATGTATCTCCCACTTTTGTACTTCGGATATGCAATACTATATCGCTCATTTCCATCTTTCGTTTTAGATTCAATCGATTCGCATTTTCATTGAAATGAAGAGCTGCCAGCATGAGTCTAGACTTCATACCACAGTACAAATATGCAGTGAGCTTTGGAGCGAAATGCAGAATGACACTGTGGAAGGACTCCAGAGCCGATGTTTGATGCTTTGGTGATAATCTCCTCATAGTCTTCAACATATTTTTGTCAAAAAGATTTGCAGATAGCTTTTTACTCACTTTAGTTTCTATGTATATGTATGTGAAAAACAGTGACATAGTAAAATACAAAATTAGCTTAGGTCTCTTAAACCATTTCTTTTTCCTTTTTCCAGTCAGTCTTCTATGAATACATTTTTTGAAAATTTTGCCATGACTTCTGTGAACATTATGAATATGGTTATCTATTGTGGCCCACTTTTCCTCCATTTTATCAGGATTGCCATCAACACTTGAACTAACAGACCAATATAAAAGATTTACGATTGACCTTGTCCATTGTCGAACCAGCTGACAATCTTTAGTTTTTCCAAGCTTCGGTAACTCCTTTTTGACACCTAAACATTTAGCTAAGATGCATATCGACACATTCTGTATGTACCTTATGATACGTGCTGAACATCAAAGTAGTGTTTAACTTTGGGATGGTTTTCTCGAAGCACACTTGTTAATCTGACAGTGTTTGTCTGTTATGAT
>NW_003549211.1:5457-7167 GCF_000090795.2 Amphimedon queenslandica | reverse complement strand
TCACAGCTCCAATCATAATGCGGAATATCATCCAGCGATTTCCCCAGACATTGGTCCAGCTTGTGGGCGTGTGACGTGGAAACTGGCTATAACTCAAAACTGGAGACAAGGAAACCATTTCAAGTAACTGAGACTACCAACCTACATGTACATAAATATCTAATAATGTACACACATTATGCAATACACAATGAATATACTGAACCTACACATGTACAAGTATGCAAATACCTTAGGTCGGGATATATTCGCGGCTGCTTATTTTCGCGGATAATAAAACTAATAAAAAGGTTCAATTAAATACCATGGAAACCAATCGATTGTTGCTATGACAATAAGACCACGTGTTTATACAATTACAGTGTTCAGCAGCTATTTATCTATTCTTTAGCAGCTTTAGTGGGAGCCATCCAGTTCTCCATCCGCTATCTACTTGTAAAGTCTTGTATGGACCACTACCTTTGAGCTCTTTGCTGGAAATCCTTGCCGCTCCACTTGCATGCTGGCGATAATTAACCACGCCCAAGTCAATAAGTGGGTGGAGAGTCCCAAGAATGGGCATGGGCCAAGATGCGGCGAGGCAGAGTGAAGAGAGTAGCTCTGGTTGAAACAGCTCCAAAGAGACCAAGGATTAGTAACAGCAAGAAGAACAACAGCCAAAGAACACTGCAACAGAGTCCTATGCTATTAATATTGCGGATTTTTCAATTAAAATTGCGTTTGGTAACCATGGTAATTGCTGAGTGCGGGAAAAAAATCGCGAAAATAAGCAGCCGCGAATATTAATATTATCCCGACCTACTACGGTAATATTGTTTAATTAATAATGCTTAATTAAACATTAATTTTATTAAATTTAATTAAAAAATACCTCCATACAAAGATACGTCCACCTCAGAATAGCAGGAGGAGGTGAGGAATGATCTGATGATCCTCTTGCCTCAGAAGAGGAAGATTCAAGTGAATCACAGTACTTCATCTTTTAAGGTGTGGCTAGGGCCGGCCGTGATACGGTTAAACCCTCAGCCCCGCCCTATTTTGTGGCGTTTGCTGTGCTGACTCGTACTCCTGAGTGTGCTCTGCTTTTTCTTCTCGTCTTACCTTTACCTCTCCTTTTACCTTGTACACAATACTTAAACTAGTTTCAAATGGCTTCAAAACCATCACATTTCCCATTAGGTGAGTCAGATTATTTATAATACACTGATATGTTATGTTTACATTATGTACATACATACACACACAGTACATGTACTCATTATTACTCATTATTATTCATTATCATTATTATTATTATTATTATTTTGGGGCCCTGCGCCAGCCGGTCTTTTGTTCTGTACAGTTTTATTGTGTGCTTCTAGCACGTGTTTTTAAGTCGAAGAAAGAGATTTTGTTTGTAAACTATTTCCTTGTCTTGTTAGCAAATTAGCAAGCGTGCAGTTTGTGTGTGTTGGACAATAATGATCCCTCATACACAACAAATTGGCGACGAGGGTAAACTAAGACAGAGATTTTGACTGGAATTATGGCAGCTCGTTTTCATGGGTTGTTGTCTACTTTCAATGCTACACAGGAGGACTGGGTTGAGTACGCTGAACATCTAGAGCACTACTTTGTTGCCAATAGTATCGACAATGGAGACGTACAACGCGCTATTCTATTGACTAATGTTGGACCCTCTACTTACTGGTTAGTGAAGACTTTATCTCT
>NW_003549211.1:2200-3857 GCF_000090795.2 Amphimedon queenslandica | reverse complement strand
AGGAGACAGTACCATACGTATTTGTGGTGACTACAAAGTTACAACTAACAGAGTAGCAAGTCTCAATAAATATCCACTTCCACGGATTGAGGACCTTTTCGCATCACTCTCAGGTGGTCAGACTTTCTCGAAGTTGGATGTATCTCATGCGTATCAGCAGGTCGAGTTAGAAGAAGACTCGCGTAAGTTCACTATTATTAATACCCATAAGGGATTATTTCAGTATAACCGTTTGCCATTTGGCATAGCATCAGCCCCATCTATTTTCCAGAGGGTTATTAATACTTTTTTGCAGGGTATTCCAGGGGTCTGTGTGTATCTTGATGACATATTAATTTCAGGTCAATCAGAGGAGGAGCATCTCGCTTGTTTGTCAGAGGTTTTGAGGAGACTAGCAGAGTCGGGAATGCGACTGAAGAAGGAGAAATGCAGTTTCCTTTTGTCTTCTGTAGAATACTTAGGGCATGTCATCAGCTCAAAAGGGTTGTGTACTTCTGATACAAAGGTTGCAGCTATATCTAATGCTCCATCGTTCACTAATGTCAGTGAGTTGCGTTCTTTCCTGGGGATGGTCAACTATTATGGCAAGTTTTTACCAGACTTAGCCACGGTACTATTACCATTGTACAGCCTACTCCAAAAGAACAAGGGTTGGTCTTGGGAGGAACCACAAGAGACTGCATTCCATTCTATTAAGGAACTACTCAAATTGTCTCGAGTCTTAGTTCATTTTGATCCGGAGGCGCTTGCTATTATTTTTGGGGTAAAGAAATACCACCAATTTTTTTATGGGAGACAATTCACACTAAAGATGGATCATAAGCCTCTCATTCATATTTTTAGTGAGAAGAAGGCAACACCTGTGTTAGCCTCAGGCCGTATACAGAGATGGGCCCTTGCCCTAGGAGCATACTCTTATACTATTCAGTATCGTGAAGGGAAGAAAAATGTCTGTGCAGATGCAATGAGCAGACTACCTCTGAAGTCTACCTTCACTCTCACTCCCAAACCACAGGAATTAATCCACTTGATGGAATATTTGGATACCTCTCCTACTACTAGTTTGCAGATCAAGCAATGGACCGATTGTGATCCTGAGCTATCAAAAGTTTGTGACTGGATATTGTCTGCGTGGCCTGAGAAAGAGGTTACTGATGAGGGATATGTACCATATTGGAGGAGAAGGTATGAATTGAATGTGGAGGAAGGGTGTGTGTTGTGGGGGAATCGTGTTGTAATCCCTAAGAGAGGGAGGGAAACAGTGATTAAGATGTTGCATGAGGGCTACACAGGGATTGTACGTATGAAGAGTTTTGCCCGTAGTTATGTGTGGTGGCCTGGAATAGATGCTGAGTTAGAGCAGTGTGTGAAATCATGTGTCTCATGTCAGATTCAAAGGAAATCACCGCCTGTAGTACCTTTGCATCCATGGGCATGGCCAGAGAGAGCTTGGTCAAGAGTCCATATAGACTATGCAGGTCCTTTTGAAGGAAAGTCTTTTCTGGTTATGATAGATGCATATTCTAAATGGAAGGAAGTCTGTATTACAAATCCTACAATGACAGCAGCAACAATAGAATTAATGAGAAATCTTTTGCTACCTTGGGATTGCCTGATGTAGTAGTCTCAGATAATGCAGCTATTTTTACTAGTCTGG
>NW_003549211.1:0-1570 GCF_000090795.2 Amphimedon queenslandica | reverse complement strand
TATATACAGTATTGTTAGAGGATGGTCGTAGAGTAAGGAAACATACTGATCAGATTATTCATCGATATGAAAGATCCACTACTGAAGAATCTAATGATGACCTCTCAGAGGACCCTACTGTGGTTAGTACTCCTAATCCATCACCTACAGTTGATACTCCTCAATCTCCCCCTATTCAATTACCTTTAACTACTGAACCTGATCACTCTAGTCCTATTCAATCTCCCTCACTCTTCTCTCGTTTATCAACTCCGAATCGCTTGTCATCAAAACCCAAGCCCGTAACCACATCTCTCATGAATCGTCCAGTACGACGTTCTACATAATCAAGACACTCACCAAAGAGGTATGGATCGCCTGTACGATATTGACTATATTAATAAATTGTGTATGTATATTGACTTTTGTTATTATTAATAGTAATAGCTTATTGTTATTATCCTTATTGATTTTTGTCTTAATAACTAAAGAGGGAGGAGTCTTATGTTTACATTATGTACATACATACACACACAGTACATGTACTCATTATTACTCATTATTATTCATTATCATTATTATTGTTATTATTATTATTATTTTGGGGCCCTGTGCCAGCCGGTCTTTTGTTCTGTACAGTTTTATTGTGTGTGCTTCTAGCACGTGTTTTTAAGTCGAAGAAAGAGATTTGTTTGTAAATTAGTTCCTTGTCTTGTTAGCAAATTAGCAAGCATGCAGTTTGTGTGTGTTAGACAATACTGATCCCTCATACACAACAATATACATATTTTGTGTACAGATATTAGCAAGTTAAACTTTGTGCTACAAGTTTTGAGGCATTACAAGTTTCCTGATGCAAGATGGTTTGAATTTGGATTGAATCTTGGTCTGCTTCATCCTACACTGGAAGCTATTGAGTCAGCTCATAGAGGGAACCCTTCACGCTGCCTGATGGAGTGTTTAACCAAGTGGTTGACTAAAGCTGATGATAATATCACCACTGTTGGTCCTATAATCTGGAAGACACTGGCTAATGCACTCCGTGGAATGAATGCAGCATCTGTTTCTACTGATATTCGCAAAACAAGTAATAATTTAAATTTATTATTGTTATACTTTGTTCATTATTTTATTTAGTGGCAGATCCTGTTAGTGAGATATTACAGTGTTATATTGGTAGACTAGCTCAAGTTGTTCTTACTGAGGAATCAGTTGGTCTCTTACATACAGAGGGATTGATATCTAAGGATACATTAACAGAAGTGAAGAGTTGCGGTTGTTCATTGGTAGGAGACCCAATGTTACTAATATTAAGAGCTGTAGCTGAAGATCACAGCAAGTTATGTACTCTGACAAGCATTCTAATGAAATCAAAGGAAGCAGTGTTTTTAGCTAGTGATATAATAATGGAATATGGTAAATGAACAGTTTTATAAATATACTTAACTTATTTATATTTTAATACAATAGGAAAGTCATTTCCTTCAGAAGTAACAGTGATGCCATCTTGTCAACAAGCAAGTACTTCAACATCTTCAAGTAATGATATAATATAGCATGTATACATGGACTATTATAATAAATACAGGAT
>NW_003549210.1:6134-7172 GCF_000090795.2 Amphimedon queenslandica | reverse complement strand
TATTCCAGAAGAAAAATACACATTATTATCATAATGCATGATTTAAGAAATAAATAATACCTAAGTGGCCATTAACGTGGACATATTGATTACGTACATGAACATGCACGGTGTTGTCATTCATAATCTACAAAAAAATAAAGACAAACATCTTTTAATTTGCTTACTAATTCTATACTGAATTAAGATTTTTTATGAGAATTGCATTGAGCAAATTCATATAAATATAGAACACATGAATACTTTCCAATGTGCAAACAATTGTTGTTTGTTAATGAGAACATGCATGCACATAATATTATTATAATAAACTAATAATCATCAACGAAAGATACGCTGGCAAACAATAACTTATAGTGAGAGTACTTACTGTGGCCATGCTTATAATGACATACCCATCAAACGAATATGTGACCATAATTGACAAAAGGTACCTTATGGCGGGTAGTGAAATTTGTCTTTCTAGCCTAAGAAATCCAACTTCCTGAGCCCCATTCATCATAAAATTACTCCACAGGATGCAAAAAGTTACCGTGAAACTTTTAGAAACAATGATTGTCTAACAAAGCACTCACAGGTTGATATTTTCCATTATAACAATCATTTTTAAAATCCGCCATAAGGGCCCTTTTGTCAATTATGGTCACATATAGATGTAACCTTGAATCATACCCTATAACAAAATACATAAGATACTTTGGAATCTCACAATATTTAATCTTACTACATATTCCATTCCTTAGACTACAGTAATGTAAAACCTATGCAGGCACCTCCTGCAGTGTGATAAAAGTACTCATCAAGGACCTACAATAAAACATTAAGTTCCATTTAATAATGAAATTAATTTAGTTACAACAATCGAAATCCAGAACTGCCTTTAATTATTATTGCACATTACAATATCAAGCAATGAAAATATTGCTGAATCATCAAATCCTTTCCAGCTGTCATTACCTGTAAAGCATAGTAACATAAACACATCAAATGCAAGCAATGTAAACACGTGGGCTAATAATAACAATAGTACAAACAGTA
>NW_003549210.1:0-1840 GCF_000090795.2 Amphimedon queenslandica | reverse complement strand
TGTTGTCACAGCTGCTGACTTCATCCCATAAGTCCTGTGCATGACTCTTTTCTGCTTTAGTGACATATCCAGTTACATACTCTGTTAAGGAAAGACTCCTCTCAGCTATGTATTGCAAGTCCATATTTGCACGCCACAATTTCAGCAGTAAAGGATTATAGTCGTTGACTGGAACTTCTTTTTCATTTCGTTTGAGATAATATATTTTATTGCATGATTTCAAGCTATTTTCAACATCATTGATGCAAATACTATCTCTTACTGGTCTAGGAAAATCAAATCGGCATCTAGATACATAGGTCTTGCCAACTTTAATATTTCGCTTCCAGTATTTGCTGCACTTGTGCATTTGGTATTTTGTTACCAAAAAATTTAAATCAGGTGACGTATTACTATCTGGTATATGACAGGTAATTCTATCTTGTATGAAAGAACAGACTTCTTCTGGACAATCAATACCGACAACAGGAGCATTTTTAATCCATAGGAGGATGTGATAATGAGGTGCTCCACGCATTTGATATTCTTTTTTAACATAATATTGTTCTACTTTGCCTAGAACACCTCTATGGAGAATGACTATGTTAAGGAAATCCTTAAATTTGTATGAAAATTGTCGCGATACTGAAACAGGGTCCTCAGTACATAATCTAAAAATACTATATGATTGTGGTGCATTATTCACTTTTCTTAAATATTGCGCTATATCAGCTGAATCATATTCAGCACAACTTAATGTTAGGAAAAGTGTTGGTGAGCCATACTCAGCAATCATTGCTTTGACTTCACCTTTCACACGGAACCAATATTGATTTGTGCCCCGTATTGGAGCCAACATGGTACTTAAATTGCCCTCAAATTCTTCATCTAACACATTTATTTTTTCTAATATTTCAGCAACAGTTTGACCAACGTTGCCCCTTGATGTTTTCAATAAATTATATATGCCAGTTTTTAAGGCCTTGTTAATTTTTAATCCATAATAGTGCAGACAATATGAATGATTTCTACGAAATCGGGAATCTTTGTTTAAAAGTCTAGCTTTTATGTATTCACTAAATGATAAAGTCTGTGCTGGATAGCTTTGTCTGGGATGATGCTCTCCATATTGTCCAGTAGGAAATAAAGTAGGAAAGCATAACAAATCAAGATGCTCTTGCCTATTGTCTATAGGCGCTTCTTTTACATTCATTAGTTTATATTGACTGATATCAGAACCTGTTGCAATTTTACTATCAAGATTTCTAATCGTATATGCCGAAAGGCCTTCTAAATCTTGATCATTTGCTTTTTCAAGCATTTTACAAGTACTATTGCTAACTACTTGTATAACATTTTTAGACGATTCGTCAATTGAATCATCATCTACGTTTCTATAAAGCCAATTTATTACTTTTAATTTTCTTAGTGCTGCTTTTATTTTATTCACATCAACTAAACTACGCCAGACATTATTTGATTTAGTAGGCTGTCCATTAATAATAATATAAAGTTCTGGATTAGGCAAATGATTAGAATCTATACCGATCTCATTTAAAGTTTCCATTGTTTTTTCTAATGGAAGAGGTAAATAAAACATTGCACCTTTAAGGGCCTTCAAAGAATTATAGGTAGGCACTTTTAAGGTGTGTGTACCTAGCCTAACAATTGTCTGAAAACACTTGGCCCTCTGTATTAACTGGCAACTTAAAGGATCCAAATTTTCCAATTCTTTGGGTAGTGGCTCACACTTTAACCCATTGAGTACACAACGTGCTGGAACTTCATTTTTCCTAATAAAGGTTTACAATGATTACAAATATACATAACTTTATTTAATGCCGTAGGATCATTTTCTCTA
>NW_003549209.1:4788-7174 GCF_000090795.2 Amphimedon queenslandica | reverse complement strand
AGTCATTCCATCACTATTTCGAATGTTAATATCTGGGTCTTTACACAGTAAGAGTTCAACAACCTGGTGATGTCCATTAAAACTAGCAGCCATCAAAGCATTTGATCCTTTATTATTTTGAATATTAATATCTGGATCTTTACTCAGTAAGAATTGAACAGTCAAGATATCTCCTCTTCTGCTAGCAATCATGAGGTCATTGTTACCATTTTCCATAGGTAAAATAATGTCAAGTTCCAGCAAGAAAAACACTAAACTTTCATTGTTACTTTGATGTGCCTCCTTCAGTGCAGCCTCAAAAGTAAATGACTTATTTTCATCTTCCATCATTATAGGAATATCATCAATCATAACCTCAAATACACCAATTACATATAGAGGAGCACTTTGTTCAAAAACTACTTCAATTGATGTCTGACTGTTTAGTTGAGGTATTAGATACACACATGTAAGGTCGGAGGGATTATTATGTACTTCTTGAAGCGTTAGAAAGGATGAAATAGGTAATAAGTAAAAATTTTCCATTTTATTTAATTCAGCAATTGTCCTAGAGCACCATGGCTTGTTCAATTTTAATATCATTTTTGAACAGCCAACACCACCAGGACAAGGCATTCCTTTGGTCATCATTGCAAGCTCCAATAGGCTAGTGGTATCTTTGAACATCTTCAGGTTAGTATTGTATTCTTCTACCTGTTCCTTGATAGGTTCTGTGATAGTACATGGTATTGTGAGAAGGTTAATGTTTAAACATGAGTAATGAGGCTGGAGCAACTGAACAAGTTGATGAGCATTTTCACAAGTAGCATCTTCTTTGATATATGATTGAAACTTTTGTTTTGCTTCTGTTACCAAGGCTTTACTGGTTAAAATATTGGTGGCTACATCAAGAAAACTACTGTCTAATGCATGAAAACAACCTTGCAGTCGTTGAAATTTTTCTTTTATTTTATTTTTAATGACATGCATGAATGGTTCATAAAAATGACTACTCACTCCTCTTTCTTTAACAGCCATTTCCAACATCTCTTCAACAGAAGTGTCATCTCGTGGTATAATTTTTTCTCCTCCAACTGATTTGTATATATGTTGAGAGAGAGCAATACATGCTAAACGGTTTAATCCAATGTATCCTTTATTGGCTGGTAGTTGTACAAATGGATTAGCACCATTTTGTAGTAACAATTCAATGGTTTTGATATGTCCACCTTGGCTAGCTAACATTAATGCAGTCTGGCCCTTTGTGTTTTTATAATTTAGTTTTGTTTTAAGTTCTATCAGAAGTAATGATATTCTGTGATATTCTAGATTACTGTCGATACTTGCAATGGACAGTAGAAGCGATTCTTCAAATGTGAAGCTAATATCCTCCTCTCTGTCAATGATAGTTTGATTGTCAATGATCAGTTGAAATATACCAAGAAGATGAACAAAGTGAATTTTAGCCTGTGATTTCATAATGAGAGGCTGAACTGATCTATTGGAAAATACCAAAAATTGTATAGAAATTGATCCTCGAGAAATTTTCTTTACTGTAACATATTTTGCTTCTTCATTAAATAAATAGTCCACTAGCTTACGAACATGGCCAATAGTTTGTTCATTCCATCTTCCAGACAGCTTGAGAATTATTTTAGGATCAACTTTGGTACTTTCCCCAATAATTCCTGCTTCAATAGTTTTAATAATATTATTGAGTTCTGCTGAGTTAATAAAATTATCAATGCCATCAGCATATTCATCAAACCTAGCTTGTAATGCAGAGTCATCAATTGGGAAAACGTTTACAAGCTCAGTTATCTTTTCGATATCAATGAAACTATGATGAGGTCGTATTTGCTTGAATATTTCATCAACTGTCACACCATCATGTGCTAAATCTAAATCAGTTTCATCATCATAATAATTTTCGACCCATCGAGCAATAACAATTGCATCGTGTTTTCCACTGGAGGCATAATACGTAGTAATATCAGTCATCAGCTTTGCATACTTCTTGTGCAGATTTCTAAGTTCAACTGCTACTCTATCAGTAAAGCCAAGTTGTACTTCTAATTGTGGAGTATATGCTGTGGCTGTCTTAGTAAAAGTAGAGAACAATACTTGATGGTCTTTAAATACTTCATTCTCCCAATCTCTAGCTAGTGCAATGGCCTCCTCTTGAGCTGGACCTCCTGCAGTTGATAGACATTCTATAAAAAGGGAACACACCTCCATCATCTTCTTTGCATCTCCTTTGTACAATGAAACCATTGCCGAGAAATCTATTTCAATTTTGTCAAAAGTTGGTGAATGCCTAACTTCTTTATTGATCAAATTTTTGCTATACAACTCAGTGGCTACTTTTGGAAGACAAGTTTCAGTAGTTTCCATTAATTTGGAGTAA
>NW_003549209.1:0-3777 GCF_000090795.2 Amphimedon queenslandica | reverse complement strand
GCACTACTACTAGTACAAGCACTGGATTGTGTCCAATGGCGGGAACAGTTCCAGGATCCTATTCTAGCTCTCCACTGACAAAGATCAATCATGATTTTTTGCAAGCTAGCACCTACGAGAGGTGTGGCTCGTGTGCTATGGCATGCCAACTATCCATATGGGCTATGCGAGGCGGGTTTATCTATGTTTTGCTAAAATTAGAAATAAATCAAAAAATGATCAAGACTGAAACAGGGGGAAGGCAGAAAATTAAAATGACAAAAGAATAAATTAAGAGATATAGTCATTAGTCCTAGCAGCTGATGGTGACTCATCAGTAAACTGCTCTATTGAAAATGGCATTGAATCTCCTTCCTCCTCCTGGTTATTATTAATCAGTTCTTGTATTGAACTGGTCATGCTAGGAATACTGTATGAATCATCGACTTCACTAGTAACACTATCAGTACGAGTAGGTGTAACTGGAACAGTTGCTAACTCTGGGGGCAATGATGGCAACTCATCATTTATAATAGACTGTAGTCCTCCATTGTCTAGTAGCTGCTGTGATTGAGATACTGTAGAATCAGCTACCTTTAAGTATGCATGATCGGTTGTATAGCTGGATGAAGTTGGATGTGATTTTTGCTCTGAACTCTTAAAAGAGTAAAGAGATGGTATACCAGTATAGGAAGGAGTTGTAGGACTCTGTCTTGTAAGAATAGTGCTAGATTGAGCTGCAGTAGTGCTAGTCACATTAGCAGCATAGAAAGAAGAGAGAGGAACAGTAAAGGGATTAGAACCACTGTTGTTAGCTACATAATCCAGTGATTGCTTTCTACTATCATTCCTTCCACTACTAGAGTAGCTAGTATTTTCCTCTGTATTCTGTCTTCTCATTCCTCCATTAATGAGAGGAGCTGTAGGTACAACTGATGGTTGCTTTAAATTAATTCTTGTTGGAGATACTGGAGGGACTGCAGGTAGATAATCTGTTCCTGTTGCATTTGATCCAAATTGGCTCATATTTAAGCCAAATGAAGCTCCTGATTTTGAGCTTGATAGCGATCCCAATGGTGTAGAGAACAAAGGTGGTCCTACTGGTTGATTCATCGCTGATTTTGATACTGAACCCATTGATTTTAATGGCGTTAACTGTGACACAGTCGAGTATAATGATGATGAAGTGCTAGCTTGAGTTGCTGGACAAGGTAACGAAGAATTAGTAGATGGTGTGGGAGTTAAAGGAGGAAAGGAGAGAGAAGAGAAAGGAGAGGGAGAGAAATTAGAGGAGAATGTTGTAGTAGTAGGAGTTTTCGGAGTTTGATGCTGTAATGTCATGAAGCTACTACTAGTAGAAAGTGATGGTGTATGAACGTTAGTTGAATCAAGAGAATTCCTCTTCATATTTAAGAGTTCTTGAACTGGAGTAAGCTGGAGTGAGGATCTTCTTTTTGTATCTTCCACTGATGATCTTCTACTAGCATTAGTTGAAGGTAGAGTTGCTGGTTTTAGTTGATTTAATCCAGTAGAGAAAGATTTAGTAGGTGAGACTGGAGGAGAGAAAGAGAATGGAGAAGTTGGAGGAGATGGAGATAAAGGAGAGATAGACGGGGGAGAAAGAAGATGAGGAGAGAGAGGAGGAGGAGAAATAGATCGAGTATTCTTTTGATAAGAGAAAGGAGGAGGAGGCCAGGTTGGTTCACTAATATACTCTGCATTGATTGCTGATATCGGAAATTTAGTTTGATCAGACATTACGTTCATTCCTGTTACATTATTAGCTTCAACTATATAATCACCAACCACAGATTGCTGCAGAGCAATCGTGTCTTTCTGTGGCAAAGCTGTCAAAGAGTTCTGACTTCCATTTATAGTACTCGATAAAGTAGTAGGAGGAAAAGGGAAAAAGGTCGTCCCCACGTCTAGTCCTCCTTTATTCTGTCCTTCAATGCTTTGAGCTGATTTCGGTGTGTTAGGATCAGACTCAAACCCACTGGACCTCCTCGTCCTTGAAGGACCAGCCCCCGTGGGCAGAGGACAGCCACCGGATGATGTTTTAGTAAGAGATAGATTAGAGGGATGGCGAGGAGGATCACGAATGATTGAAGGATTTGATAAGAACACGGAATCAGTGGAACCGCCCGAAGATAATATACCAGAAGAACTGCTGCTTCTGTTGGAGAGAGAACGAGAAGCAAACGACTGCCTTGAACTTGATTTCCTTCCTCCTTTCGTTCTCCTGGACCCTTCCCTCATGCGCCTACGTCCCTGATTCAACATTTCATTTTTCCTAATGTTCCTCTCAAAACTGCCCGGAGGCTCTAAGCAGCTATCCTTGCTCTGCTTGCTCTCGTTCCCACTGCTGGTACCGCCCCCCTGACCTTCAACTGTAGCTAGTGACAATAGCGAAGAGCTATTTGATGGTATGGGTGTGTTTTCAGTTGAGCGACCAGTAGGTGGGCGTGTATGAGTAGGTGGAGCTTGCAATGGAAAACTAGGAAGGTAATCACTAGTTTGAATGTTAATTGGAGGATGTTGCATAACATTTAACCCTCCAATAGTTGATGGGGCGTTATTATTATTTAAAGATAGCATTGATACAGTGGTAGGTGTGGTGATGGGTGGGACCTCATCTTCAGGGCTAATCAACAAATCTAATTCAATGTCATTGAGTTTTGTAGAGGTGGGTGTGGTCTTGTTTAATGCAGCCGCGCCTTCTCTCGTCGTGTGAAAGTCTTGGTGATGAGTATAGCCATTATCATCCTGGAAAGAAGAAGGGAAGAGAGAGGAAGGAGGAGGTAACATCACTGATACTGTTACTCCAGGTGGATTAGCTGAAGGTGATAACTTATGGACCCTGTCACCTCCAAACGACATGTTCGATTCTTCATTATTAGATGCTAAATGAGTGATTGTTGATTTCTTTTGTTTCTGAGCTCCTACAAAAAGAGGGGGAGGCGGCTGTTGACCGTTAGGCCTCTGTTCCTCCTTGTCCCCCAGCTCTAACTCAGTATGGTCTTCGCCCTCTTCTATATCTCGTAGGTACTGTCTGCTCCGGTACTGATCATCAAGGTATTTCTTCATTCTTTCTTCGTCGTAAGGTTTGTTGGGCATAAGGCTTTGTACGATTGTCTTCTCACTAGTGACTGACTCCTCTTCATCGTCAAGGAGCTTGACAGTCTGTTCCTCATGTTCATGTACCTATAAATGAATGAAAATTAAGTTGTGAAGTATTTGACAATTTTTTTTACAAAAATATACAAGTACATACATGTATACATGTTTTAATGCTGTGTAGAAAGTTTGAGCTGATTTTTATCAAAATTGCATCTTTTAAGATTTTTCAAAGTTGCTCCCATACTGTATTATTTCTTACTTGTGTTATCAGTCGTTGTTGCTGCTGCTCCCTTTTACGTTTCTGCTTTCTACAGTAACAGTAACAGCAAGTGAAGCAGGTAATGAACACTGCTAATAAAATACATCCTCCAACTACTCCTCCTACTATTATGAAGAATTTTTTATTCCTTGAATAAAAACTAGCAGAGCTTGAGGAAACTGTAACAGTTGGAGAAGGGCTGGGGAATAGAGAGGAGGAAGATCCTGCAATTAAGAAAAATAATAATAATAAAATCAGCCAAAATTTCAAGCACTAATAATACACTCTAATAATACTACTACTACTACTAATAATAATAATAACAATAATAAATAAATACTGTATATTACCTGCTCTATTAAATACATTCACATCATACACATAGCTCTCAGTACACGGCAAGTTAGCTCCACAGAAAG
>NW_003549208.1:6284-7174 GCF_000090795.2 Amphimedon queenslandica | reverse complement strand
CTCCAAAATTGGGCCAAAGACCTTGGCCAATTGTCGGTCATCATTTCCTAGTCAAATACATGTATATAATACCTTCAGCCAGTGCCCTCATGTGTAAGGAGTGCTCAACCAAAAACTTACCAAATGCTCCCCTCTTAATAGCATAATCTCTTGACAGGAGAAGCATGCTAAGTAAGAATTACAATTAAGATACCGAGTCCAAGACATAGCACATCTACTCAAATTCTATCTACTCTGTATCTACTTTTATTTTAATTTTTTTAACTGGTATTGACTTGTATTTACTTTGTAAGTAGATGCATAATTTTATGTATTTTTGTCTACTAAAAATATGCATAAAATCTTCCATTGCAGTTATTTACTTATGATACAAGCCATGTGAACACTGAAATTTCATACAAAAGAATGTGTTCAGCTGAAAAGAAAAATGCATAATGGCTACCTGCCTGATTAGCACTAAAATGAAGAAGAATAAGCATTAGGAATCAGTTTTTTAAGCTTTTCAGATAATTATTTTAGTATGGATATAGTCAAAAGTATAATACATGAAAATATCTGAAAATAAAGGAGAATATTTTAGGCTGCTCTCCACTATCTACCACTATCTACTTGAGCCTGAAAGTTTATGTAGATATTCATGTATCGTGTATACACATGCTACGTGTATATCTGATATCAATTTAATAAAAATGATCACACTAATTAATAGTAATACCATAGGTCGGGATATATTCACGGCTGCTTATTTTCGCGATAATAAAAACTAATAAAAAAGGTTCAATTAAATACCATGGAAACCAATTGATTGTTGCTATGACAATAAGACCACGTGTTTATACAATTACAGTGTTCAGCAGCTAATTATTTATTCTTTAGCAGCTTTAATGGGA
>NW_003549208.1:0-1549 GCF_000090795.2 Amphimedon queenslandica | reverse complement strand
GACAGCAGGAAGAAAGGAGTAGAAAAGAGTAGGAAAAAACCTAGTCTCGTCCTCCAAAAAAGCTAAATTGAGTAAACAAAGAGTTAATTTAATGATGTTATGTAGGCGTGATGTAAAGTGCAGAAATTAAAAATGGCTGTCCAGCAAATACTACTCAGAATCTAAAGTTTTAAAGCTAAAACTCATCCTTGAAATTTTTGTGGTACGTATCATAGTTTATAAAATGTTGTGACATGTTTATACATTGTAGAAGAAGACCTAGTGGTATAGAAATTACTGAAGAGGCTAATTGTATTAATTGTAATGGAAACTGATCTTTTACTGGAAGTGAGTAAGATTCCTGCAGATGTACAGGCTAAAGGTGAGATTAGTTTTTCTTTTTTTAGATTTTTTGAAGTGTGTCAAGTTATAGTTTTGTTTGTTTTTGATTTTTATCATTTTGTAACATGTGCATGCAGAGCCTGAATTACATTTAAACAATGTTTAGACATTGTGCCTGAATATTGCTTAATTTGATCTGCCATTTTATGACGGTTTTCCACAGGATATTGGCGTAGTCCTCATGCATCCTCAGGCTCTTGTCCCAGTACTTTAGTACAGGGTATTTAGCCAAAAAATCACAAAGAGGGAATTCTCTATTTTCATACTTTTTCCCAATGCATATGCATGTTTTTATATTGTGTAGAAAGTTTGAGTGTATTCTGATCAAATTTGGTTTTTTAGAAATTTTTAAAGTTGCTCAAAAATTTTGCCAAATTAAGTGTCCTTTAATTTTTAGGTGGTCCTCTAGTATCAGTGGAGAGGTAGCTCATGCCATCAATCTCAGTGGACTGAGGGAAGTGTGTATCAGGAGAGTGGATAAAGATGAAGTGACACTTGATTTGGTTGAATTCATATTTAAAGTGAGTTATGAGTATGAACTCTAGCAGTGCATGTACAAGCATGTGTGATACTTAAAACCTTTATTAAACCTACCAACTGTGATGGCTGTAACATCCCTTTCATAACCAGAGAAATCAGATTCAGATTGAATTCAGAGACTTTTTTTGATAAAATAAATGTAAGTTCATCCTCTGAGAGTCTTTGGGCTGATGTTGCTATAAGAGGTGTCTGGTAGCCACAGGGTACATGCCTGTTTGATAAGAGTTATGAGTGATACAATGATACCATAATGATGCAATGAGTCAATATTTGAAAAATTATTGGGGCGAGCCTGAGCTCGCCCCACTAAGATGAGTAGGGGTCTTTATGTATGCACGGGCACAATACGGTGGTCTAACTATTATTAAAGTTAAATAGCCTAATCTTCATTGAAAACGGGTGTGGTCACAATAAATAAAATGGCGGCTATCAGCAAG
Organism: Amphimedon queenslandica; assembly: GCF_000090795.2. Classification (NCBI taxonomy): domain Eukaryota; kingdom Metazoa; phylum Porifera; class Demospongiae; order Haplosclerida; family Niphatidae; genus Amphimedon; species Amphimedon queenslandica. The sequence continues at coordinate 191 of NW_003549208.1, read as the reverse complement.
TCTGAGTTTATTTGCAGCAAACTGTCGCCAAGGTAAGACTAAACTGCTGTCCAAAAGCTTCTCTAGCAATAAGGAAGGTTGGAAAAACAGATACAGTTTTTTCCTGGGTATAAAGGACTCTGATGTAAGTTGAATGCAAGTGAGAATGTACTGTATAGCCTAGCTGCATGGTGAGATCTATTCTAGGTGAT
>NW_003549207.1:5956-7174 GCF_000090795.2 Amphimedon queenslandica | reverse complement strand
TCAGTCCGTCCGTCCGTCCTTTTCGGGTGGGGCGGGTCCGTCCGTCCGTCCGCTTTTGAGACCCTACCCTTAAGCGAGACTCTTCTGTACGGAAGCCGACAGCGACATTTCCGTTCATGTTCGTATTCGTGTTCACGTTCATTCACGTTCACGTTCATTCCCGTTCACGTATCTTGTTGATATAGGTGTGGCTAGTGTGTGTGGTTAAGGTTGGGTTATTAAAATTATTATAATGGCTGATTTCCGTGACATCATTTTGGAATTGAAAAGACTTGGCTGTAATACTCAAGAAATAAGGACCCTTCTTTCCCCTGTTAAAGAAATCAGGTAACGTTTATCTCATGCTTCCTTTATATATGGAGGATTTTACTGATACGAATCATAATTTTAGCCTACGACAAGTTCAAAGAATTATACATAGATGCCGCGGCTCTGGGAGAACAAGGGACTCCTTGGAAGATATCAAGGCCGCCATTGAGGTTATATAGATATGTGTTATCCCCATTATTAATATTGGAGCATGATCACTATTATTATTATTATTGTCATCATTTTTTATTTTGTAGGAGGAGTTAAAAGGACCTGGTAGCTTGTTAGGATATCGAAGCCTATGGCACCGATTAAAAGGAAAATATAATTTTTCAGTTACAAGGTATTGTCATATTTAGAACCCTGCTTGATTTAAAATTAATACAGGGACACTGTAATGATGTTATTGGCAACAATGGATCATGAAGGGACGAAGATAAGAAAGTCACAAAGGCTAAAGCGTAGAATCTACCTTAACAAAGGACCTAACTATATGTGGCATGCAGATGGGTATGACAAATTGAAGCCTTATGGTATAAGCATTCATGGGTGTATTGATGGGTAAATTTGAATTTTTATGCATTATAGTCTGTCATATTAATTTAGATATTCTCGTAGAATACTTTGGCTTAAGGTAGCATCATCAAATAATGATCCTAGAATAATCACTAGTTACTATGTTGACTGTGTACGCTCTCAAGGTTATTATAAGTTGTAAAAAACAACATCACGGACTATTTTTATTCTAGGGTGCCCAAGAATATTAAGAGTTGATATGGGAACAGAAAATTCAACTGTGTCTATAGTTCAGCCTATTTTGAGGCACTTTGACTCTGACCATCTTGCTGGAGGGAAAAGTTTCATGTATGGCAAATCAACAAACAATCAAGTAAATAGATATATAATTTT
>NW_003549207.1:0-4846 GCF_000090795.2 Amphimedon queenslandica | reverse complement strand
AGTACTGGGGACTGAATTGTTTCCTATATGTACATTGTAAATATTTATAAAACCTTATACAAATAATTATTAATAAGAATTTTTTACCATAAAAGACAATACCTCTATTATTGATTCTTTTAATGATCTGTAGCAGCCAAAGTATGGTTTTGGTAGACGATAACTTGGTATATTGGTCGAGATATTGTTTCGTCTTTGTTTTACGAGGTACGAACGTGGAAGAGAGGTATGTATCATAGACAGTTCGTGGTAGAACTCATCTGATATGCCATAACTGTCTAGGAGAAATAGCACTTCATCGATTGTATTTTCAGATGAACAGGATGAAGTATTAATGCTGCTCTTTGTGTGTGATGATGATGATAGGGGAATGGTCATGGTTTCTTTCGACACTTGAGACTTCAATATAATGGACTGTGCATCTATTTTAAAGCTGTCCAAAAAGAGTAATGCCTTTTTGGTTGCTTCTTTTATTGCCATTATTTTTCTTCTTTGTTGCCTCTTTCCCACATCATCAAAACTTTTCCCTGCCTTTTGTGCATTTGTCACACTAGTTAATTCCAAAACTTTTGCCATTGTTTCCTTTATAATTTCATCTTTCTGATTTAGATCTGATCTATATATTATGTAGCATGTAGAAGTAACTAATAGCCAATTGGCTAATATTATTGTTTACCTGAGTGCATCAACTGAATGGCTCAATGAAGAAAGGAAGTGTCTAGAGCTCCGGTAACCGGACATAGTACTGTTGATTTCACTTCAAATGGAACACCCGGGCGGACCGGGCCCGGGATCCGGTCATTCTGAAAGTAAGCTCACGTGATAAAAATGGCTGACCCGGCCACGGTCCGGGTGTTCCATTTGAACTGAAATCAACAGTATGCAGTGCTAGAGCTCCGGTAATAGGGGCGTTGCCCCTATATACTGGGGCTACGCCCCAGTATTAATAATACACTGATTCATATTATAGAAACCGAGTATAAATACAACTACCAGCGTTGATGATGCAGCAGGGTCGTGGTGGTGCAGTGGAGAGGCTGGTGTGGATTGCACGGATAAGGTCAAGGGTTCGAATCCGGTCAGGACTACCGAGTAAAGCTATGCTTCAGTTTTTGATTTTTTTTCTTTTTTAAAAATATCTTTTTTACAATTTTTTTCTTTTTGGCTTTTTTTTGGGTCAAGAATTAGCACCCTCTTGTACATCTTAGCCTCCGGGGTCGTAGGGTTGGGATTGGGGTTTAGTGTTTAGTTTTTAGAGCACCCTCTCGTACATCTTAGCCTCCGGGGTCGTAGGGTTGGGATTGGGGTTTAGTTTTTAGAGCACCCTCTCGTACATCTTAGCCTCAGGGATCGTAGGGTTTTGGGGTTAGGGTTTAGTGTTTCTTGATAAAAAGACTAAGTTCCATTTTGCACTATTGCGCATGCGCACAAGCTGTTTTACGGAGAAAAACGGACTGCCGGAGCTCTAGCATTGCAAACTACGTCCGGTTACCGGAGTGAATCTACTGGCACTATATCACGAGTTCGGACATCAATGAGTATCGATTTACTCAACAAAGACTTCTTCTTTTTTCTAGATAACTGAGAAAGAGCGCTCAGCAGAATTCTTCCTCTTGTCTGCATTCTTTCTTCCAAGGACCCTGGTCCAGAAACATTTGCTAGCAGTGGTTCGACTGTTTTTCTGTGTTCATCTCTCTTGATGCCACTCTCAGCAATGCTCTTTACAATATTCTTTTGTTTGGACTTTTGCCAGTGACACAGTAGCTCATTCGGGACCTCAAGGCAGCACACAACATCTTCAGAGCTTACTCTTCGGTGCTTGTTACTGGAAGTACATCTTAGAGTTACTTGCAGATTCATCGTCTGGAATAATATAAATAGTTCCCGCGGGAGTTAATTAAAAATTATTAATAGTTATTAATGAATAATCACAATGTACCACCCTTCACAAAAGACACCTAAGTACATCTCTATTTACTCGTTTCTGTGATGTCCTAATTATAAGTACATTCCTTAGGTTGTATACTGTATCATACAATCTTAACAAAATGAGAAATAATTTTATAATTAAATTAAGAAGTATTAAAAAGAATAAGTATTAAACGGTCACTGTGAAGTCCAATGGCAGTTCTTTACGCTTGAAAAGTACCGGTGAAATTACATGGCAGAGACTAGATATCCCTAAAGAAGAAAATAATGTTTATAATGATTGTTATAGCAAGTTAACAATCTGTGTGAACGGCTTTGCTCACAATTTATGGGCATTTACTTGCTTGACTCCATACAAGTAAAGAGACTCCCGTGGTTTACAATTACGGATTGTAGTAAGAGGATATACGGAAGGATGACCGCATATTTCTAGACATGCATACTTTTCACAATATTATTGCATTGTGTTAATTATTGGGTGGGGTTTCTAATCACTTCCTGGGCTCAGGTGAATGCAAATGGACTTTAGTCTCAGTAGTCTGTGCATGTGACAATAACAAAACCACGCCCATAATGATGCAATGATTACAATTGAATCTACAATAAAAGTATCATCACACCAGGTATGCAACAAGACAAATGCTTGGACTAATTTATTTCGTAATCTTGCTAAATATTGGATCTAGTAAGTCTTTAAGTTTACAATACTTCATTATTGAAGCTTGATTTCTTTAGCAACTGTACTACACTTTGGTCAAACAGTTCCTGATCCTGGTGTTGTACCATGTACTGGAGCTAGGCTAGAAATAGAGTGTGTAACTAATGCTACAACTGGCAATGCTACTGCCTTGTGGAAAATAAGTGATAGTGGAACAATAATTGAATTAGCAAACAGAAGTAGTACGTATGGACAAGAAACTAGTTTTAAGTTTAGTATACTAGTTACTGCGGTTACTGGAAGTGCCTTAAGGAGTCTTGCCATTATTTCATCACTGTCAATATCATTGGATGGAATTACTATTAGCTGTGCAGGAGCTGATAGAAATTTTTTTTGCTTAAGAATTAACGTAACAGGTTAGACATTATGTGAATTCAGTCACTATGATATAATTATTAGTAAGTTAAACCAGAGATAGTTAATAGTCCTGTGGACAATTGACTACCTATGGTTGGACGTGCTAGCGTTACTAAGTAGGATTCTCAGTCTCGACTTCAAAATGGCTGCCTTGACTTTTGCAGCCTTGCTATACTGGGAAAACGAGCTCCTATGCTTACCAGACTTTATAGAGGACCTTATCTTGACCAGAGGACTCCATTGCTACCACTAGCGTGGCTCTAAACTTTGTCTAAAAGGAAACTCAAAAATCGGGAAAACGGCTGTTATGTTCATTGTTCAGAAACCATTTTCATTTTCATCATCATCATCATCATCATCAATAGTGTATGAGCTGTATCTCGATCTTGACTAGTGCTAGAAGTCTAATTCTTAAACCATTCTATACTCCAACAGTCTATGTGTGGATCCATTTCCCCTAAAATCATTCTCTAAGAAATGAATAAGTGACGTTATAACTGCTGTATCAGGCCAACTATGCTCCTGTCGCCATTTAAGCATGAGGTTGAGGCTCCAAAATTTGGGTGTGGTTGTACATGCTCAGATCTTAGAACTAGGAAAAGCAAGCAATTTTTAATAGCTAAAGGCCTCCATACACTTGGCAACATGTTCCTAGCAACATTTGTGGTTACTTTTTTCCTGTAAGCAACATGTTGCCTGAAATAGAACAGCCTTCTATTTCTGGCAACATGTTGCTTACAAGATCAAAGTAACCACAAATGTTGCTAGCAACATGCTGCCTAGTGTATGGAGGCCTTTAAGGATAGCTATGCTTGGAATCAATTGCAATACTTAGTGCCGGGAGGTTTTCAGCTAAAAGAAAGTATTAATCTTGCATATTATTTTTTTATTAAATGTTTAAAGACGAGGAACAGGAATAGATACAGGATTGCAGGGAAGATAGAGCTCTTGAACAAGGACTCATGTCAAGGCTATAATATTAATTTTACTTGTCATCAGTATAGTAGATATTTGATCAGCATATCTATTCAATGCTGTCTCTCATAAAAGCTGTAAAGTAATTAGCAATTATAAAGAAAATCATTGTTTGGTTAAATACAACAAGTATTACAATTGCAACTGAAGAAATATTACAAATATTATTAAAAAATAATCATAAACAAGAACATAAAAATTTAAAAAAGCAAGATTGAGTGGGATTCTAGAGCAAATTTGTAAAAAGTAATGAAAACAAGGACAGGTAGGATTCAGAGCAACCAACAACAATACAAAATGAAAATCCAATTCTCTTGACGCAAATTCTACTCTACATGACAAGGTGATCCATAATTCTTACATAATAACATTAAAAGCACAATGTAGAGTAGAATTTGCATCACGAGAGTAGGATTTTCATTTCGTATTGTCATTGGTCGCTCTGAATCCTGCCTGTCCTTGTTTCCATTACTTTTTACCAATTTTGCTCTAGAATCCTACTCAATCTTGTTTTTTTTAAATTTTTATGTTCTTGTTACACTATAGATCCACCATTAACCTTACTACCAGTTAATGATACAACAATTAAACGAATTAATGGCACATTGTCATTATTTATTAACTGGACTCCAGCACAAGAACTATGCATAGACCATTATAATGTCACTATTAATAGTAACAATACTCATCATGAATCCAGGACTACTGACAACACTAATATAACAATGGGCGATCTTATTATTGGTACTACTTACTTATTTATTATTATTCCTATTGTGGGAATGATACTATTGGAAGAGAAGACCTCCTTCATCATTAATACAGTATATATGGAATGGTAAGTACTATACACACACACACACTCAT
>NW_003549205.1:5541-7176 GCF_000090795.2 Amphimedon queenslandica | reverse complement strand
ACTGCCTTAATTTTTTTTTCATTTCAGCAACAGTTTGACCAACGTTACCTTTTCTTTCTAACAAAATTATATATACCAGTTTTTAAGGCTTTATTCATATTTTTAATCCGTAACAGTGCAGACTACATGAATAATTCCTATGAAATAGGGAATTTTTGTTTAAAACATTTGATTTCATGTATTGGCTAAAGGATGAAGTCTGTGCTGTATAGCTTTGTCTAGGATAATACTCTCCATATTTTCAAGTAGGAAATAAGTGGGAAAGCATAACAAATCTAGATACTTTTGCCTAATGTCAATACGCGCTTGTCAATAGGCACTTGTTTCACATTCATTAATTTTTAAGCTTGATACAATTTTATTCTCAAGATTTTTTTTGTATAATTATGTCAAAAGGCCTACTAAATTTTGATTGTTTCCTTTTTCAACTTTTCTATAAGTAGTATTGCTAACAACTTGTATAACATTTTTAGACGATTTGTCCATTGAATCATCATCTACATTTCTATAAAGGCAATTTATTTATTTTAATTTTCTTAATGCTGCTTGTAATTTATTTACATCAACTAAACTACGCCAGACATTATTAAATTTAGTAGGCTGTCCATTAATAATAATATAAAGCTCTGTATTAGGCAAATGATTAGAAACTATACCAACCTCATTTAAAGTTTCCATTGTTTTTTCAAGAGGAAGAGATAAATAAAACATTGCACCTTAAGAGCCTGTAAGAAATTATAGGTAGGCACTTTCAAGGTGAGTGTGCATTGCCTAACAATTGTTTGAAATCACTTAGCCCTCAGTATTAACTGGCAACTCAAAGTTTCTAAATGGTCCATTTCTTTCGCCAGTGGCTCACACTGTAGCTCATTGAGCACACAACGTTCTGGAACTTCGATTTTCCTTATAATTGGTTTACAATGATTACAAATATACATAATTTAATGCTGTAGGATCGTTGTCTCTAATGTAATCTAATGGGATATTCCCAAGATATCTAATTTTTTAGCTTCCGTGACAAATTTTTTTTACAAGCACCTCCAGCTACAACAAGCATTAACAGTCTGATGAGACAAAGCTTTCCTAAATTCATAAATGGCATCTGAATATTGAAAAAAAGTACAGTATCTAAGTTTAGTATTATAAATTGGTCATCTTTGTATTTTTTTATAGGTAATGCAAATTATCAAATTCGGTCTCCTTGGCTTTACTCTAGTGATGTTTTAGTTATCAAAAAACAGATTTTATTAGTTATAGTTAGTTTTAAGCAACGTGTGGAAAATTTTTATTAGTTTTTATTAGTTTCATGATGAAATCATTTTCATATAGTTAGTTTTAGTTAGTTAACTAAAAGGCTTTTTGAAGACATTTAGTTATAGTTATAGGGTCTAAGTTTTAGTTTTTATTAGTTTTGAGTCATACTATAACAAACAAATATCTTGCATGCACTGACATGAAAAAGTTAACAACTGTCTTAACAGTATGGTTTGTTGGTCTTGACAAAAACCTCTGTTTCCAATGTTCTACCCCCAAGCCTATTCCTTCTTCTACTTGAAGCATACCCAGCAGCTGAAAACACCCTCTCAACAGGAGTAGATGATGCCGGTATAACAAGCAAGTCTTGAGCAACTGGTG
>NW_003549205.1:0-2276 GCF_000090795.2 Amphimedon queenslandica | reverse complement strand
GGGTAGTGAAATTGGTCTTTCTAGCCTAAGAAATCCAACTTCCTGAGCCCCATTTATCATAAAATTACTCCACAGGATGCAAAAAGTTACCATGAAACTTTTAGAAACAATGATTGTCTAACAAAGCACTCACAGGTTGATATTTTCCATTATTAAGATCAATTTTAAAATCCGCCATAAGGGCCCTTTTGTCAATTATGGTCACAAATCATCAACTATTTCGGGGCTGCAATATAATGCTTCATTAATTTTAGTAAATAATATTTCTATTTGGTGCAGGTAATGAGTATTTAGAACGTAATCTATACATAATTTGACATTGATTAAGATCATAATAATTTTTATTTAGGCGCCTCTTATTTTTTTTATTGAGTGCCATCTGTAATTTATCCATATTGTGATCAAAAAGTGTAAACTTAAAAAAATTATCCTCCGTTGCACTTAATAATGCATTGCTATTTTCATAATACTGTTTCAACGAGTTATGCTTTTGTGGGTCAGGATTTAGCTGATAACGTTTTTTAGACATTTTGTATTTAGAGAGTTTGGGGAATACATTTTTGTCAATATTCCAAGGCCTTGTACCTTTTAGGAACAGGATTCATACTGGAACATTTTCAACTATCAATTGATTCTTGAACTTCGCTTTCCTTTTTTTGTACCATTTCTAAAAATTTTTCCAATATTTATAACCAGGGTTCAAAAAATGAAAATTGTTTGAATAAGGAATCAAGCTGACACCTTTTGTTGATTTTATAAGCAATTTTTCCTTTGCTTTTGATCCTGCTACATTGCCTTATATGTTACGCTCTGGCATTATACCTCTTATCTACATTTGCTTTCTATTCAGAGAATTTTTGCATTTTTTTATAGATTTTGCAAAAGTCAAATTCTTCTAATTTAAATTCCTTTTTGTAAAATTATCACAACAATAATTACTCCTAACATTGAAACCAGAAATAAGTACATGTACTGTAACACCAAGTATGCAGGATGCACATTATTACGATCATAAACTCTGTTACTACTTATCATTATGTAACACTTATCTGGATTATTCTGCAACAGCAGTACCAAGAATATAACGCTGTACTTCAGAAGCAGCTGACTAAAAGAACTTGCGTAGTTATTACTGATCACCTGTAACCTTAATTTCACTCTAATTTAAGGTAATGAATCTTACATTTTATAGTTTATATATAATTGACCTATTAGCTCTTAAAAGAACCAGTGATCTCTTAGTCTGAGCAGTGAGCACTCGTTGCATGTAAGTAGAAGAGCAGCAAGACCTTTCCAACTCTGTAAGGATCTTTCCAACACTCCTTGTCAATTTTCCACTCCTCAAAAACCTCTTTGCAAATGCTATTAATTGTTACCTCCCGTTTGTGGCAGTACAATTGTTGTTGCTTTGTGCTTCCTGTCTTTAGAGCTACGATCCCTAAAATTCATTCTGTCATGCCCTTCTTTGTCCATACATCACAACAAAGGTAAATTTTTGGAGCAAGGGCTAGCTTTTCTTGAATATTACTTTTAGTGCTATTCAGTAAACTGGCTATTTTTTCTTTGGTCCTGTTCCAGGTAGTAGATTACAACGCTTGAAAGATCGTGAAACTCCAAGTATTCAATTAAACGGTAGGGTAAATTTGCTGTTCTAGTGAACAATGCAAACTTGCGTGTTATTTCCTTGTACCTAATTCTGTTCTTAAAAAGAGTTTGGATGTGTAACATAGATTTGATTGCAGCTTGTCTTGACTTTGATTATACTATTGATGTTTCATTAGTTTTAATCCTTCTTGCTTCATTTGTCATTTGTCACCATATGATACTCATCTTTATGACATATTAGGTGTTCTTTGAGATTTGTAGGATTCTTTCTTTTGACTCTAGCTGCACAATCTCTTTCTCACTCTTGATGGTACAAACACTCATTGCTCTCTTGGTCATTTATTATGTAAAATGACATACAGGGCTTCTTTTTGTTCTTTCCTCAGGTCTCCTCGTTTCAACAATCATAGCCATCTTTTGATCCACATGCTATATTATAGAGGTGTTGGGCTTTATTTAGCATTGTGGTTTGGTTTTTCAAGATGGCGGCCATTTGTTTGATTTTCAAACACTCATGACTCTTTTACCTTACCTAGTACAGCCTTATAAATGAAGCACCATGGTGCATGGACTCGCCTGCTGAGATTCACCTGAGGAATGTGTTACTTGTATTGCCCCCATCATGATATTATATATATAAGCAACTTGATATTTGAAAACGGGATAATAGA
>NW_003549204.1:6047-7178 GCF_000090795.2 Amphimedon queenslandica | reverse complement strand
ATTTTTGCTTGATTGTCAGTATTATTTTAGGTATATCTCAGTTTAACGCATGAGGCTGCTTTTAATTTGGGACTGATCTACAACCAGTCAGGAAACAGGCCACTAGCTTTACACTATATGTGGCACTATTGCAGGATCTGAATTACTGCCTATTTTTTACAATAAATTTAATTAATAATTGTCTGTTTGCCATTACATTCAGTGTGAACAAGAGTAAAGTGATTATCCTGTCTGTGCCATGTGTTTTTCTGGTCAACAAGCGCTGGTATTATTATTATTATCACAAAAGAAAAATCAACTACAAAAAGGCAAAAATTAATCAAAATAGCAAGTATTCTAAAGAAAACAGCAAACAATCTCTTTTTAAAATTATAAATGTTTACCAAGTTTTTTACTTTATTTTGGGATCTCAGTAGATACCTCCCTACTAACTGCAGTCACCATATCCATTCTTTGATAAGTGGACTTATTCCTCTTAACTAGTTTGAACAACTTGACAATTCTCCATATAATGTAAACTGCTATCCATATCATCGGCAGATAGACTAGTATGTATTGGACAATAAAAGCAACAAGGGAGAGATTTTCCATTGAAATAGACAGCATATACTGATAGAGAGTGATGCTGTTAATGATAATGATTAACAAGAAAATGCAGCCATCAATTTGATTATGCACTCTTTCCTTGTATGGTTGAAGCACCAGAATGATAGTGACCATTATACACAAGAGCACCTGTTGTATGAGTACTTGAGCAATAAAAGTACTTGTCATTATGTAGGCCAGTGTCATTGCTATACGCATTGTAAAATAAAGACTAGATACCCATCTCAAATCAATGAGAAATGTATTCTTAACACATGATACTGAAGGACGTTGAAACACTGTAGCTTTTTCCTGATTTTCACCATCTTTAAACTCGCATTGTAGAGACTCCAGGATTATGTTAAAGTATGAGATATGACTTACATTCCTGTATCGACAGAAGAAAAGGAATACTGGTACTGGTAATAGGAATAGTATAGACACCAGTACAGCTATGATGACACATACTAAATGTTCTGTACTTTGACCATACTTGGTAGAGGCATCAAAATATGACACTGTAGTTGTAATGTTATGATATGCATC
>NW_003549204.1:0-1411 GCF_000090795.2 Amphimedon queenslandica | reverse complement strand
CTGATGCTGTGGTGCCATGTACAGTGTACTATATTGTAGTGTTTGTCAACTCATGAAGCTCATGCTGTTTAGTTTTAGTGTACTTTGTGGGAAATCCTGATTATGACACCAATTGTGTATAAGTTTTAATTATAAAATTTAACAACACTAGTGAGAATTGAGTAACTCCCTTTATTCATAGGTCTATTGCACATTGCTTGTCATTATTACAAAATGGTCCTCTCAACTGACCCCAATAATCTAAGACATGATTCCAATGCAAAAATGGTTAAGTTCTATACAAATTTTTGTTTGATTGTCAGTATTATTTTAGGTATATCCCAGTTTAACGCATGAGGCTGCTTTTAATTTGGGACTGATCTACAACCAGTCAGGAAACAGGCCACTAGCTTTACACTATATGTGGCACTATTGCAGGATCTGAATTACTGCCTATTTTTTACAATAAATTTAATTAATAATTGTCTGTTTGCCATTACATTCAGCGTGAACAGCAGTAAAGTGATTATCCTGTCTGCGCCATGTGTGTTTCTGATCAACAAGCACTGGTATTATTATTATTATCACAAAAGGAAAATTAACTAGAAAAAGGCAAAAATTAATCAAAATAGCAAGTATTCTAAGGAAAACAGCAAACAATCTCTTTTTAGATTATAAATGTTTACCAAGTTTTTTACTTTATGTTGGGATCTCAGTAGATACCTCCCTACTAACTGCAGTCACCATATCCATTCTTTGATAAGTGGACTTATTCCTCTTAACTAGTTTGAACAACTTGACAATTCTCCATATAATGTAAACTGCTATCCATATCATCGGCAGATAGACTAGTATGTATTGGACAATAAAAGCAACAAGGGAGAGATTTTCCATTGAAATAGACAGTGTATACTGATAGAGAGTGATGCTGTTGATAATAATGATCAACAGGAAAATGCAGCCATCGATTTGATTATGTACTCTTTTCTTGTATGGTTGAAGCACCAGAATGATAGTGACCATTATACACAAGAGTACTTGTTGTATGAGTACTTGAGCAATGAATGTACTTGTCGTTATGTAGGCCAGTATCATTGCTATGCGCATTGTAAAATAAAGACTAGACACCCATCTAAGATCAACAAAAAAGGAATCCTTAACACATAACATAGAAAGATGTTGAAACACTGTGGCTTTATTGTGATTTAATTCAGTAGAAATATCCAGGTCTTCCTCGTCTTCAGAGTCATCAACAATACTTCCATCTTTAAAGTCATGTTGTAGAGACTTCAAGATTATGTTTAAGTACGAGATACGACTTGAATTCCTGTATCGACAGAAGAAAAGGAATACTGGTACTGGTAATAGGAATATCATTAACACCAGTACAGCTATGATAACACATACTAAATGCTCTGTACTTTGACCATAC
>NW_003549202.1:5798-7186 GCF_000090795.2 Amphimedon queenslandica | reverse complement strand
TACATATCAGAGACTCTCATATGTCACGTATTAGGTCAACCCTCTTATGCCCTCACTTGTCTGCTTGTCTGTACTGTCACTCAATACCTTGAGGCTCCAATACAGTTTGGAAAACCAACTACCATTGAAGAGATGTGCAAAGTGGTACGCTACCCTCTCTATCCATTACACATAATTATTTTTCTTTCTACTATTGTATTATTATTTATCATATTATTATTATTATTATTATTATTATTATTATTATTATTATATCATTAATAGGCTAATGAGCACTGTCAGTCAATGCTTCCATTGGGTGTGGTGCAGCATGCAAGGACATTGTTCTCACATCATGATGTGGCATGGAGGGAATGGGACAAAGCAAGGTATGTCAATGTGAACTATTTCTGAGCTGATTTTGATCAAAATTGGATTTTAAATTTCAAAAATGGTGAAGAGAGAATACTGAATTTGTATTACATTTTTTATCACATATACATGTTCTTATGCTTTATAAAATCATTTTACAAGTAGCACTTGCAAATTTATCACATTATCATTTTATAGGCGACTCACGACTAATCTTGAAAACTGCAAGCAAAGCATACAAAGATTGAAGAACATTACAATGAGATTTCAAGTGAGCACTCCCCATTAATCATTATTCATTTTATGACTACTGACTAGTGGTTGCATGAGGAGTCACTGATTGTCCCTGATGCTGTACATACATGGGTAGTGCAGCAGAGATCGGCATTGCTGACTGTCATTAAAAAGGTAAAAAAAATAACTAAAAAATAGCAAAAAATTGACATGTAAATGTACATGTATGAATCTTGTACATGTACATGTATGAATCTCTTTAACACACATCTGTGTCACTTTTTCCCCTTTCTCAATACTATATTTAGGTCCTGTCAGAGCAATTGGCCACATCAATTGGTAATGTGATTGAGAAGATACACAGTCAGCAGTTTAGAATATCGCAGCGTCTCCAGTGGGCAGCTGGCGCCAACTCATCGCTCAATAAAGTCATTGATGAGTTCCAGAGAGCCTGCAATCATCACAAGACAATGCTAGAGAGAGAGGAATCGATATTCATTGAAATGGAAGAAATGGCTAAAGCTATCATTCACTTAGAGTCGTCGCACACACGAATACCAGCCCAGACCTCGTCTGATAGAGAGACTATACAGATACTCCAGAGATGCAGTGACGTGACTGTGAAACTCAAACTATGTGGAGAGGAACTGACACAGCTATCAGATATAATGCCTCATCTGCAGGTTAGAGAAATACCAGTGAATTTTATTTACGATATATTTATACTGGTGACTGTTGTTTTTTAATGTAGTAAGTTAATGGGCCCTTTAGTTTTATAGTTAACTATTATGCTGTATATACTG
>NW_003549202.1:0-2096 GCF_000090795.2 Amphimedon queenslandica | reverse complement strand
AAGCCGAGAGCTTGGGTATACCGTTTGGTGGGTTCGAGAGCTGTCAGACAGGCAACCCTTTGGCATCCTCCACTAATCAGTTTGCTGCAGGTATATACCCTCACAGCTGTCCTGTTAAATACAACCAGTTCTTGGCAGCAGTTGATCAAGGATGCATCATCAATTACTGCTCTGTGGTGGAAGCATTTAAAAAGCAAGTGCCACATCCTCCTCGCTTGCCTCCTTATAAAGTCAAAGCTGATCTCTCTGTCAATGTTAGCAACACTCTTGCCATCACTGGACCATATGGATCACTGTGGGTCAAAGAATCGGATGGAACTTGGACCAAGTATACTAAAGGACAGTACACATCTGGTGCATCGTATCTTGAATCACTGAGTAGCAATGGTCAAACAGTGGATCCTATTACTGGTAATGTTGAATCAAAAAGTACAAGCAGAGCAGTCATTGCTGGTCTTATCATTGGTACCATCATTAGCACACTTCTCACCATCGCTTTTATTGCATTTATTGTTTTCGGTATACGAAAATGGAGATCTAAGAGGAAGCAAAAAAGTAAGAAGTCTTCTCAAAGGTACATGGATCTTGAGGACACATTTGAGTCTACTACTGAAGTGGAGGATAGTCAGCCACAGCAGTCAAAGGATGATCCTTTAATTCGCGAACTAACCCTGAGGATCCAAAAATAATTGAATATGATTCTGTGTTTGTTAGAAATAGACTAGCTAGTATTTGTGTAGTAAACATTATTTAAAAATAACCTTTTTATATAGTCTTGCAAGTGAGACCATTTTCCAACCTACAGTTAAAATGGGGAAAATTATTTTAAAAAAATTAAATTAACTGGCTGTGCCTGCCCACATAGATCTAGAGTGGGCTGAGCACACTCATTTGTTCGTGTGTTCATAACTTCATATCTTCTCAGTTTGACGGTTTCCTCTAGAAGTATCGTTATCGTTTAATATGGAAACAGCTGGAACTGACTTTATTCGAAGAGAGGTCTTCTCTAATATAATCGAGTCTTACATCACATTCACACCGACAGAAGGAAGGGAGCTAAAGATTGTGGTGGTGGGGGAGGCAGGGCAAGGAAAATCTACCCTCATCAATGGACTCCTTGGGAAAGAAGTGGCAAATGAAGGAGATCAGTTCGATGCTGGTACTGCTGAAATCAAGTATTATAATTTAAATCAGAATGGGATATCAGTCAAAATATGGGATACGCCAGGGTTTGGGTTTGGTAGTGAGGAAGAAGACGAGAAGATGGTTGAGCAGCTTTGTCGCAGTGATTGTTCTCCTCATGATTTAGCTTTGTTTTGTTTCAAGATGGACGACACCAGGTTTCCAAAACGAATTCACACCGACACTGTGAAAATATTCACTCAAGTATTTGGCAAGAAGTTTTGGAAGCACACGGTATTTATCCTTACCTTTGCAAATGCCGTTTTGCACTTGTGCCCAGAAGACGAGGAGGTAGAATATTTCTTTTCTAACAGAGTCGAAACTTTGCAAAACAAGATTCATGCAATGCTAAGAAAGACGGTAGATGGATTATCTGATGATGAGGTGAAGAAGATACGTGCCATTCCTGTTGGCTCATACAAGAAAGGAGGCTATGATCCTGATAATCCATGGAGGCTGCCTGATCGTGAGGACTGGTTTGTTTGGTTCTGGATTGAATGCACAGAGCACATGCGTCAGGCTTCATTGCGTGCTCTCCTTCAAGCTAATCGTCATCGAATTAATATACCAGTAGTCAGTGAAGTTGCACCTGCCTTTGGAGAAGACCCACCACTTCATAAAGAGGCATATGAGCGAAGCATTCACCCACCTAATGGGATGTCTCTAGAGAAGATTGATGATGGAGTTCAAGATGGTGGCAGTGGTGGTGGGCTTGAAACATGCAAAGATAATGAAAAGAGTTGTACAGCTTCACTGCAATCATCAAGAGACACAGTGACCCCAATAAAAAATAGCACTGGAGTTACTACTGAAGGACCAGAGACTTCATTGCATGCCCGAAATGTACCAATATACGAGACACTTCATAATCAAATGAATGATGAAGAGTCAAGTTTTTTCCAATATGTTAAAAA
>NW_003549201.1:6291-7186 GCF_000090795.2 Amphimedon queenslandica | reverse complement strand
TATGTTAGTGTCTGCATGTACATGTGTGCATGATAATATATAATTATGTTTTTGTTTGTGTTTGTACACGTGTCCTCGTGTTTGTACACGTGTCCTCACGTAGCGTAAAACTGCAACGTCTCCTGGTCTCCAGTCTTGCTTTTTCTGGACAATGATTGTCATGATTGGATCACTCCACCTGCTTGCAAGAAAACTTCAATCTATTTTGGTATTTTCAATCACATTGAAGTATCATTTGTTACCATGCATGATGAATTAATTCAGTACCTTGTGAGAGCTAGTGTATCAATGAAGAACATTCTCTTTGGAAGGACATCAGCTAACAAGGAGGTGGATATTGATGTGGACACAGCTGTAGTACTTTCCACTGCTATCATAGCATTGAGGCTCAAGTATCCAGCACAGTTTACAATATTAATTGGATCTTCATCTAATACTAGCATTCTGAGAGGAGGAAGGAGAAGAACTGATAGTCTACCAGAGGAGGAGAGGAGAATATATCCGATTAAATGAAGACATGAGCATATTTTTTCACTGTATGGGTTGAGCTACCCTTTTTCACAGTGACCTGCTTTTAGTCCCAATCATGTGAGAGGGAAGGGGAGGGTCAGCGGAGGGGAGAGGGTTTCGCCCAGGAGTGTGGGAGAAGTCGTGTCCCCCTTTTGGGTCGGATCGAGGCACCCAGTATCTCATGCTTGGAACCCTCTCTTCTCCTCTTTCACTCTCTTTCCTTTTTGTGTGATATGGACTCTAAGCAGAAGAAAGGATCAGACTTTTCTTTTTCTTTTTTCGTCTCGATCCTTTAACTACTTAAAAGCAGGCAAACACTATACAGTTGAGCTAAGCCAGGTTACGGTGGGTAGATTGGTGAGGTTTGTGATGCAGGTAGCTTGAT
>NW_003549201.1:0-3892 GCF_000090795.2 Amphimedon queenslandica | reverse complement strand
CATTGGATCACTCCACCTGCTTTCAAGAAAACTTCAATCTATTTTTATTTTCAATCACATCGAAGTATCGTTTGTTACCATGCATCATGAATTAATTCAGTACTTTGTGAGAGCTAGTGTATCAATCAAGAACATTCCATATGATTTACTAATGGCTCTTTGGAAGGACATCAGCTAACAAGGAGGTTGTCACTGATGTTGACACAGCGAGGGGCGTATCTAGGAATATGGAGAAAGGGGTGCTGAGGGCGCGCGAAGCGCACCGCGATTTTGGCCACACCCACTTTTACGGCGGTAAAACGGCCTTTTCCTACATTTTTGTCAATTACGGGTGGGGCCAAGATCATTTCAAGCATACTGCCATGTTACTGATACTTCTGATTGCTCCTTAAAGCACTGAAAACTGCTGAAATTATGATCAGGGGGCTAGATCACTTTGTTAGGAGGCTTGGTAGTGATGCAAGAGTCCAGGATTTGAATAATTTTTTCTGAGCCCAGCCATGAGGGGGGTGCTCAAGCCCCCTCAGCCCCCCCCCCTAAATATGCCTCTGACAGCTATAGTACTTTCCACTGCTATCATAGCATTGAGGCTCAAGCATCCAGCACTAATCTACAGTTTACAATATTGGATCTTCATCTAGTACTAGCATTCTGAGAAGAGGAAGGAGAAGAACTGATAGACTACCAGAGGAGGAGAGGAGGACATATCTGAGCTGTTTTGGATTAAATGAAGACATGAGCATATTTTTTCACTGTATGGGTTGAGCTGCCCTTTTTACAGTGACCTGCTTTTAGTCCCGATCATGTGAGAGGGAAGGGGAGGGTCAGCGGAGGGGAGAGGGTTTCGCCCAGGAGTGTGGGAGAAGTCGTGCTCCCCCTTTTGGGTCGGATCGAGGCACCCAGTATCTCATGCTTGGAACCCTCTCTTCTTCTCTTTCACTCTCTTTCCTTTTTGTGTGATATGGACTCTAAGCAGAAGAAAGGATCAGACTTTTCTTTTTCTTTTTTCGTCTCGATCCTTTAACTACTTAAAAGCAGGAAAACACTATACAGTTGAGCTAAGCCAGGTTACGGTGGGTAGATTGGTGAGGTTTGTGATGCAGGTAGCTTGATTAACCTGGGCACTAGCTTCCTAATTCTCATTCTGATCTCTTTCTCGATCCCGTGGCTGTGACTTAGGATCAATTGTTTAGTGTTTGCCTCACCTTTCAAAATAAGTCAATAACTCTCATTGTAGGTTTATGATCAACGTAACGTCGAAACTGTGTGGGTAATCTGATGATTTAATGAAAATAACGCTTTAAAGTTGACACAAAAATAGCGAAGTTTTAATTCTGCGTTGTGTTTTGTGGCTTGAGTGTGAGTGTGTATTGTTACTACCACAATTTGTTTCATGATTTGAAAATAGTACACCATGTTCTTAATCATTAAACATGTTTCTTATATAAGTGACACAATTGCTCCTCATATAAGTGACCCAAATTTACACATGTTTCTCATACACATTTTGTTAGATTTTAATGTTCCTAAACATGACCCTAAACTGTTTCTAAGTTTAGCTAATGTTTGTATGCTAATTATTGAATATGTAAATTTATAATATTATATTACGTTTTGCTATGCTTGGCGTGTCACGCTGCATAGTCACGTAGCGTAAAATTGTAACGTCTTGCGGTCTCTACTTTTGCTTTCTTTTAACCGTATTCATCATCATTGGATCACTCCATCTGCTTTTCAAAGCATGCAAGAAGGAAGACCTATTTTGTAATCATTGGGGTAGCTACTATTTGTCACTATTGATCATAGGGTGAGAGCTAGGTTATCAATCAAGAACAGATTTACTGTCTATGAACAGCTCTTCAGAAAGACATCAGGCTCTAATAATCAAGGAGGTGGTTGCTGTGGACAAAGGACTTACCACTAATGTCATATCATGCATCACTACTCTATACTTCTCCTGTCAGTTTACAATTGGAACATTTCTCTATTACTAGCTGTCTTCCGGTAGGGAGAGGAGAGGAACAGAGGAACTGGAGGGAAAGAACATATCATAGCTGCTTTGGATTCAATGAATACACGAGCATATTTTTTCACTGTATGGGTTGAGCTACCCTTTTTCACAGTGACCTGCTTTTAGTCTCGATCATGTGAAAGGGAAGGGGAGGGTCAGCGGAGGGGAGAGGGTTTCGCCCAGGAGTGTGGGAGAAAGAGTCACTCTTTTGGTTTGGATCGAGGCACCCAGTATCTCATGCTTGGAACTCTCTCTTTTTCTCTTTCCTTTTTGTGTGTTATGGACTCTAAGCAGAAGAAAGGATCAGACTTTTTTTCTTTTTTTGTCTTGATCCTTTAACTACAGGACTTACCACTATTGTCATATCATATGTATCACTACTCTACACTTCTCCTACAGTTTACAATCGGATCATTCCTCGATAACTAGTTGTCTTCTGGTGGGGAGAGGAGAAAGGAGAGGAGAGAGGAGAAAGGAGAAAGGAGAGGAACAAAGCCTATTCTCAGTGGGTGGATTGGGAAGGTCTGTGATGAGGGTTGTTGATGGATCTGGGCACCAGCTTCCTAAGTCTCATTCTCTTTCTCGATACTGTAACAGCATTGGGCTTAAGCTCATTTGTTTATAGTGTTTGCCTTTGAAAATAAGTTAATAGCTCTCATTGTAGGCTTATAATTAACGTAACATCAAATTTATGTGCACGTGATTGGACATTTTGATACAAATAACGCTTTAAAGTTGACACAATATTATAGCGAAATTTCAATTCTGCATTGCATTTTGTAGTGAGTGTTGGTTATTTTATAGCCAACACAAATTATTTCATAATTATTAATATTGTGTATTATTAGTACTATAAATATGAACATTGTGGTAGATTGTATATCAAGATTACTCTTATAATATTAAGGTTGTAGAGGTTACAATAATAGACAAGGGTCATATACAGTAATATGGTAGGAAGCAATGGTAATAGATTATTAGTTAATGGTATAGTATTTTAAGTTGTCTTATGTTATGTGGTCATACTGCATAAGTTGTAGGTAGGTAATGTTATTGTATTAAGAGAGGAATGTACTTTGTATAGCAATGAGGTTAGTATGGTATAGGTACATGATATGGTTTTTATTGTATCATGTTAAGGTTCATAAGTGATAAGTCAGTGTAGGCAATGAAGGATAAGAACATATCCACTTATATAGCAAGGTTAATATATGATGTAGGTAACATTAATGGTTGTACATAGGTAATAATATAGTATTAAGATATTATATTGGTATAGCAGAATTAATACAATGTATTGTGTTGGTATCATTATGTCATATTTGGGGATTAATGATAATGTTATAAGTTGTATGCATAGGAATGGTACACTATTAAGATAAAAAAGTGTACTTATATATAGCAAGGTTAATAATTATGGTATAGCTAGGTCTATAATTTGGTTTTCATCAAATGGTGTTGGTATTAACTGCAGTGTGGAGATACCTCACTATTCAAGTATTTTCTCAGCATGTACTGTATAGCTATTATTGGTGTGTTTGTATAATATTGGTTGTCCCTTACTGGTTCTGTATGTATGTACATGCACCAGTGCCCATATTTCATATTCTTGTCTTTAATATGTTAGTGTCTGCATGTACATGTGTGCATGATAATATATTATGATGTTTTTGTTCGTGTTTGTACACGTGTCCTCGTGTTTGTACACGTGTCCTCACGTAACGTAAAACCGCAACGTCTCCTTGTCTCCAGTCTTGCTTTCTCAGGACAATGTTTGTCATCATTGGATCACTCCACCTGCTTGCAAGAAAATTTCAATCTATTTTGGTATTTTCAATCACATCGAAGTATCTTTTGTTACTATGCATCATGAATTAATTC
>NW_003549200.1:2872-7191 GCF_000090795.2 Amphimedon queenslandica | reverse complement strand
TTATGTTTACCTGTATAAACTATTATGATAACAGCCACTATGACCACAATAGCCTCCAAAAAAGAATATTTCATTTCTAATGACAGCAGCAGCATATCCATAGACACCAAGTGGAGGGTCACCAGTGGTAGGCTTTTGTACCCACTCACCAGTTGGTAGGTGACAGACCTCCACTACAGAACACATTGATTTCTTCTTCTCATTATTGTGTACTTCAGGGAGATCAGGCTGTTTCCCACCCCACATGTACAGGTAGTCTCCTACCTGTACTGTAGAGTGATCCCTCCTCTCCACTGGTTGATAGACTATAGATAACAAGAGGACACAGTAATATAGTGAATAGTTATAATAAGGAGAGGATACAGAGGAGTAAAGTAAGGGAGAGAATAAGAACAGGTCACTTACTTGATGACATCTCCTCCAGTAAACAGCCTCTACAGTCTACACTATTAATAATAACTAACTCAATAATAACATACCATACATACCTCACCTGACATACCCACACACTGCACTCACTTAATGTAGCAATGTACACTGTAGCTTGTGTTATCATAAATAATTTCAACATCAGACAAATAAACAATAATGGACTGACTTGATTGGATCAAACAAATGGCAACAAAATCCATCACTTAATTCATTTTCATATTTTACAAATTGTCATAAAAACATCTCACGGCATTGATGATGATGATAATAATAATAATAATAATAATAATAATAATAATAATAATTTTTTATTATTTATAATTAACAGTCAAGTCATTGGCTAGAAACTGATAAAGGAAAGTCATTTTTTTCTTATTAATTTGAGACAGTGTCTTCTTGTTCCTTGACAGCTTCTCTTCTCTTGTAGAGTTCATTAATACCTCACCAAATATTGATGCTATAAATAGTAACAGTACATTGATGCTATAAATAGTAACAGTGCATTGATGCTATAAATAGTAACAGTGCATTGATGCTATAAATGTAACAGTACATTGATGCAGGACTTTAGCGGCAACTTTTGGGGCAAATTAAAAATCCAAATTGATCAGAATCAGCTCAAACTTTCTATGCAATATAAGATCATGTATATGCATCAGAAAAAAATATAAAAGTGCAGAACTCTCTCCTATTTATTTTGGTGAATTTTGACCAAAGTCCCTATATTATAGTAGATGGACTTTGGTCTGATTTTTGTCCCAAAGTACACTGATGCTTACCCAATACTTTAGCGTCCATTTTGTTTTCTTGTGAATGTTCCAAAAGTTTCTTAAGAAATGTTACTATAAAAACAAAACACCTTCTGTGAACCTCAGCCATCTGCAACAACACCTAATAATAATAATAATAATAATAATAATAATAATAATAATAATAACAACAACAACAACAATAATAATATCACTTTAATTTAGTATTTAATAAACTCATGTATTGTAAATGTACAAGTAGGTAAACGTCCATATCAGACTTGGGTCAATACAAATAGTATTTGTAATTAGTCGTATTTAAATACTTTTGAAAGTATTTGTATTTGTATTTGTAATTTGAGTTTTTGTAACAGGAAGTATTTGTATTTGCAATTGAAATACAGCAGGGAAGTATTTCAAAATACAGCAAAATACTTTAAAATACTTCAATGTGGATGAAGATGCTGTTTGAGTGACAAAACTTTGAAACACTAACGTTCACTAAATGCAACACATGACTATAACTAAATATTATTGATTATACATGCATGCATAATAAAAAGAGGCTTTCAATTTACTTGATTGATTAATTCATAAAACTACGTAGTTAATAACTGTCTATACTTGAGAAGAAAGTATTTGTATTTGTAATTGAAATACATGTATGCAGTATTTGTATTTGTATTTAAATACTTCCGCATTGTATTTGACCCAAGTCTGGTCCACATACACATGTATATCATGGTACATGTACATGTCCATAGTCCCTGCAGTGTACCTGTCTACACAGTGTTGGGTTGTTGGAGGCGTCCATACATCTCTGATGGACTGATCTTGGTACCACAGGATCCTCTAGTGATCTTAGAAATGTCAACAACACAGCAGCCACTGAATAAACACTACCAACTGATGAGAAATGATAATAATTAATGTCTCTCAGACCCAGTACTGAAATTAAAGTGTGTATAAGACCCGGCCCCACTCACCCAGTTCCTCCCCCCCAGTGTCCAGTGTGTCTCTTATCTTCTCTCTCTCACTAGACAGCCCCCCATCAGTGAACAGAGCAGTCTGTGGAGTATAATAATAATGATAATATACTCTAATTATACAATCAATTCTAATTATAAGGACAAGAAATTGTTTTCTTAACAAAGAGTACATGCTAAAATGAACTTCAATAGTTCTATAATTATAAGGATGTAAAATTATTTCTTTCTTACTGCATTCAGTCCGTGGTCTAAAAGGTACTGCACTAGCCTGTACAGTTCCTTTGGTATGTCTAATGGGGGTGGGGCCTTCCGGACTGAGAGGGCCTGAGAATCATACTCCTCCCACGATGAAGACTAAAAATATAAATAATAATAAATAAATAATAATAATCATCTCCATTACCATGCTAAGGTCCAGTAGTTGGCCAGTGGGTACTTCCCTGACGTATGTGTGTACATGTATTAGGGTTTCTAGTGAAGATCCAAAACATGTTGAGAGTAGGTCCCCACTGACGGATATGAATATGTCCTTCCCTCCCTCAAGGTTCAGTACTAGTATATCATCAAGACTGTCCGTTCTTTTATTGAATGAAGTCACATGATCGCTGTCTATATTAACTGTTAGATTAATGGACACCTCTTCAGCTGATGGGGAGAGGGAGAGAGAGAGAGAGAGATCATTAATTAGTTAAGTGTGTATCTACTACTGATACACATTCCACAGTTGCTACTCCTACCTGTCAGTATTGATTACTAAGTACTAGTAGCAGCTGTTGCTGCTTTTATGGAATGTACAGTGTATCCTAATCTACTCCCACTAGCTTCACCTCAATCAAGCAGAAATCTCAGTCCTCAGGTATTACATTACTTATACACACACACACCTCCAGACAGGACGGACTACATGTACATGTACAGACTAGCCTCTATATAATGGACACTGTGTCTCTGTTATACAGAGGTGTCCTTTATGTGGAGGTTATTTTATACAGTAAGGAATGTAATTGGTACACTAGGTGCTGTCTGTTAAATGGAGGTGTACGCTATAGAGAGTGTCCATTAAGAGAGGCTATACTGTATACATGTACAATAGATTAGGTACAGTTAGGTCTTACATGTTAGTATGAGTGCTTTATCTGGTCTTATGGATAGCCATGGTTTAGATATCCTGTCCTGTTTGTCAGGGGTTGGTTTGAACCCCAGCTGCACCGGGCGGTGACCAATGTTACGAACTTTAAGTACCTGTGTCCGTTCCACCATGAACTTAACCTTCTCAAACTTAAACTGAAGGAGAGAGAATGGAGTGTTCTAATTAATGCACATTCATTAATCTATTAATTAATTTAGTGAGTGATAATACAACAGATTAATATGACAATACACATTAACATTAATATTTCCAAAAAATTGGTCCTACAAAAAGTTATTTATTAACTTAAAATCAAGCAATCTGATTGGTCAATTATAACTAGGCATGGTAGATTTATTATCATTATTATTATTACTATTATTATTATTAATTTACTTCGTAAGAGTTCAGTTCCACTTGTGGTAGTGTCTCGTTGTACAGTTTGTCCAGTTTAAAGGAAATCTCATCAATGGTCTGCTTCTCTCTATCAGGAACAACTACCTTCACCTAATGAGAGGAGGAGGAGGTGATAAATACAACGTACAATTAATAAAAATGTACATGTATTATTAATAGTACATTATCAATTCATGTACATGTACAGTACATGGTTTGAAGGGATCAGTATTACTGTAGGTGACTTCAACCATAAAATGGAAACTTGTCTCAATGTCAATCCAGTACACAGTATAGGGTAGGTACCAAGGTAAGAGTTTCTGTGGAATTTGTCGTAGAAGAAGCCAATATAGACTTCTTAGACCTGTACAGGTAGTCAGGGTACATTTGAAAAACAACTACCAGCTGCTGATAATAAGACCACAGTTAATATACATACAACATACATGTGCACATGTAGCTAACAGGCTAGGCAAGCATCAACCAAGCTTGACAAATGGTCTAATAATTAGAGAGAGTAATGCATAGAGCGCTGTTTAATTTAGAGAGCTAGGTCAATACTGAATAATGCTGAATATGAAAAAAATGATTGATCTACATGATGTGTACAATACTGCAATTTCA
>NW_003549200.1:0-2463 GCF_000090795.2 Amphimedon queenslandica | reverse complement strand
GATCAAATCTCATCACAGCTACAAACGGTTCAGTTCCCCTAAAAATCCTCGTTTGAACTCTCCTAATAATTCTCTGTTCACAGTCAACATTAAGCGTTGCTGTGATGTGCCAAATCACGTTGTTACGTCGATTATAAATTATCATTTGACGAGTGATATCATCATTTTGTCCTGCTCCCAGATTACGAAGTTTTGCCATGATGAAATGCGTAGCAAATAAAGAATCAAAATAAGAATAGAACAATCGGACAGGCTCAGGTTGATTATTAACAAGGAGTCCATCCCCATTTATATTAGCTCTATCTTGTTCAGTGACTATTTCTAGTGCCTCTCTATTATTCTCCACACTTTTACTATCTGATGGACAGTGCCCTTCAAGGCCAACAGCTCTCAGTAAAGCAAACCTCATTACACACTGGGCAGCTCTAGCAAAATGATAGGATTGGCCCCATTCATCATTATTGGCAGCATGGTCACGCCACATACGATTAGCTTGTACCTCACAGTAGCCAGTGAGCCTCATGTTATCACGGACATCACGCATCCAAGTAAGGATGCCCTGAAAGTTGTGGCTAGTACTTAAATAGTACCAATTATCGTCAGCAACTGCAGCCATTTGTATCGCTAAAGAAAGGGCCAACAACGCTTAGGCTATGGATGTTCCACTATCACCACGAGGCTTTGTGGTTAACTTAATGCCTTAATGGTTCAATGACTATCAATCAATATAACTACAATAGAACACGTTCTATGTTCATGTACATGCACATGAATATGGTACAATGTACATGTACTGTAGGTATAAAATAATTTAATTTCTGCAAATTGCTACATTCATACTGATTGGCACAGTCTTTAACTTGGAAATCATTGTGTCCATGTGACATTGAGCATGTAAATAAAGGTTCAGAATGGCTGGTTTTTTTATTATTGAAATACTACTTTGTAAATTAATATGTACAGTACATGTAAAATTTTTCAGGTACAAGTACATGTACACGCATTGGTAGTTTGGTACACTTACCTGTAGTTCAAAGGTGGCACTGACTGGTTTATGGTCACTGATGATCATCTCAGGGTGAGAGAGGTAGGAGAGGTTCTTAATGTAACTCATATCATCACAATAATAGAGGATCCTGTCACACCAAGCAGGGGCTCTGTTCTTCTCTGATGAGTCCCAACTGTTAGTGGATGGGTCAAACTTGTATGTTGGTTTGAAATCAATGGGAGGTTCTTTAAAGTGAGTGAATGCTTCTCCTCTTTTCTGCTGCTGCTGGAGCTGATCGTGCTGAAGCAACTTATTGAACTGGTAGAGATCAGCCAGTGCCTTTATGATCTCAGTACTGAAATCAACTGAAGTTTGGATACGATAGTTAAGATCACCCATCCATATGATGAAACTAATAAATAATAATAATAATAATAATAATAATAATTGTGGAGGCATGGCTTACTTATGATCCATTATTCTATAAGAAAGTTCCGAGTCTTTAAAGAAACTGATCTTATCATAAATATCATGATAATTCTAAAAATAAATAAATAAATAAATAAATAAACAAAATAGATAAACAAAATAAATAGATAAACGAGACACCAAAGGTGCGTGGCCTCGCCCCTATAGTTGATTGGGAAGTGTTAGGCTTAGCTGACCTGCAAGTATACCTGTACATTTAGATCAAAAGTGACACTCTGGGCAAGTGTGAAAAGCATGATGGGACTCTGGGAGTCCCTCCAAAAATTTTTGATGTGTTTCATAAATTCCAACTAACACTTGGATTTTATCAACTATTTATACACTCTTATTTTAAAAATAGCATCATGGGTTGCAAAACCACAGCTTTTGATGTGGTCTCTATCAAAGATACGCATCCTAAAAACAAACCAGACTGCATGCCTACAGAAGTAGCAGCGTACTCCAGCTACTCCCTAATTGGAGGTGTGGCATGACATCATCAACTATTACTTATTTGATGGCAGCAAGCCCTGCAACAAGAACTGAGGAAATTTCAGATTTTTCTCTTGTTATAAGCGCTATATGACATTATAATGGCACAAATACTGTTGCCTAGATGTAAATTGAGTGATTTGAGAGAGTTTAGGACCTTTAGACTACCTACAGTTTACTCGGGTTGAAATTCAAGAAGCTATAACTCACCAACAAGAAAGATTTAAAGAGTCCCACAAATATTAAAGGGTAACTTCAGTGCATTTTTGAGATATTTTTTTTATTTGCTTAATATGACTGCCTAACAATACTAATGATGTGTTCCAACTCCCATTGTCTGAAAAAAATTATTCACTGAGATATGAGCCTTCAAAAATGCCCATTTTCCCTTCCTGCCAGGTTACTTCCTGTCAGTGGGTGTGGCTAAACGTGACGTCACTAGAGGGATAGCTGCAGATAACTCCATTCCTTTATAGGGGAAAATAATCCTTTATTCTCATGCCTAGTAATGTACT
>NW_003549199.1:6064-7192 GCF_000090795.2 Amphimedon queenslandica | reverse complement strand
TATTATTATCAGGACCTGCTCAGGATCTATCACTTTTTATTTTCCAGTTTATAGCGAATGGAAAATGGAGTGCTATGTATGAGTGCTGGCTAATGGCTAGCATGAAGGCAGGCAGGATTGCTGCGCTAGAGAGAGAGAGAGCTAACGATGCCTCGTGTTGACACTTGACACCCAAACACTGATTATTAATTACACAGCATGGAACATATATACAAAGATAGTTTATGAATATTTATGAGTTCTGATGTGATGTCATGATGAGTCAGCTCACTACAGTACTCCCCCGCCAGACGAACAGTCGATACAAAACCAATGAAGAATGAGTAGATCATGAACAACAATCTATAAATTGAGTCGTTGAGGGAATTGGGAACGTCAACCTGCACAAGTAATGTTGGTATCCGAGCGAGTACTGTCGGTCTCCGAACTAGTAGTGTTGGTATCCAAACAAGTACTGTCGGTCTCCAAACGAATAGTGTTGAAGGAAGAAAGAGTAGTGGGAGAATGAGAAAGTAAAGGTGCTGAACATGCCTGAATGATACAGGAGGTGCTGTGGTTAGTGCAGTGACCGCCTTGTTTACATTGAGATCCAAGTGAGAAGGGTAGATTAGATAAGGCAAGCAAAGGTCAAACATGGTCGAGCAAAAGAATAACAAAAGAGAAATGAACAGCACATAGAGAGTGACAGCTAGGTGTAGTGAGAAACATGCTGCGGAGTGTTTCACGACTTGTCAGAGTCAATCATCAGTGGGTCCGTGGGTTAGAGGTACAGAGGCAAAGAGCGAGTGGTGGGTACGGGTGGGTATAGACCGACAGTGAGTCGTCGTGGCCAGAGAAACCCAGAGAAAAGCTGCCTTTATAGTCGTCTGACAGTGAGTCGCCAGAGAGACAAGAGCGAGCGTACGAGCTAGAGATGCCAGCGTAACTATGAGAGAGTAGAGGCCGACAGGAGAGAGAAAGATAGTGATGTCGTGGCTGAGTTGCTATCCTTCTGACAGTGAGTCGCCAGAGTAGGATGAGAGCTGCAATAGAATGAGAACGGAGTGTGTGGACTAGCTTGAGTAGAGAACTGAGACACTACGAGAGCAGCCAGCACACATCCTGTGGTTCAGTGCTGCTGCTGCTGAA
>NW_003549199.1:0-1447 GCF_000090795.2 Amphimedon queenslandica | reverse complement strand
AAATCAGCCGTTGCTTTAACAAGCTGAGCATGCTTGATGCTATCTCGAGGAAATGCGGCTGTCTTAGATATAGATCCATGAATGGTTTGTTGAACCTTGGCGCCAGGCTCTGCTGCTACTTCTTTCTGTTCCACTTGCTGTTTGTAAATAGTTGGATGAGCTCGTATGTGGTAAGTCAGGTTCGTTGTGTTCCCCGAATAACCAATCGACCGACGACACAGACGGCAAACAACCTTCTTCTTATCCAGCACAGTGCCGTTTTCATCAGCGGCACAGCCAAAGTTCTCCCATACTTTAGTCTTGGCTTTAGGATTAGGCACAAGCTGGTCCTCCAGGCTAGAACTAGAACACGACATATTTGTTTAACAATAACCACATTTGTGCCACGTGCGAGATGTTCTGCGCATGCGCAGAAATATCAATATAAGGAGTTGAGTGTATCATATCGTATCATGAAGAAAATATCGCGATATATTGATAATGTGATATATTGTGGCAGCACTAAATTTTTGTACTCAAAATTTTGAAAATCTGAACCCAAAAATATAATCTAAAATTTCCATTTTTTCTATATTTTTAAACTAATTTATTAATATTACATTTTCAAAAATTGCAGGCCACAAAAGTTTCTCGCTATACTGTAATCAAAAAATAATATTTAATGAAATTAATTATTTTAATGAAATTGCTTTCCATAAAGTGATACAGTAGAGTACATTAAGCTATACATGTACACACACTGTATGAGATATACAGCACCTGCGGTTACTTTGATCCACCCAACTCAAAAGGATATACATTTACAATCACTATTGGAGTATAATTAATGATTATACTTACATTACCAGAGGCAGTGACATCTGCTCCTATTTCAAGGAGCATTGTCACGGCCTGTGTGTGTCCTTTTATAGCTGCTAATATGAGAGGAGTGGATCCATCCTATAAAATGAAGACAGGATAATAAAGACACTAACACTACACAGTCAAGTGTCATATCATGTTGTGTACTGTAGTAGTCTAATATAACAATAATGTTAATACTCATTATAATGTGTTATACACAAAATGAACATTTATTAATTTTTACACAGAAACACAAAAGTTTCAGTTACACTAGAGGTCAGGTCATCAAAGCATGCATGTAGAGAAGTATGGGCCACTCACAAAAGGATTACAATCATGAAATTCTGTCTTCTCTCTCATTTGAGGAAGTTTTTAGTTTTTAAAATAACCCTGTGACATTTTTTATATGACTGCTTCTTAATGGCTTTTAATTATTAATAAAAACTAGGGCTATTAATTTAAACACAGTGAATTTAATATTTTCACAAAATCATAAAGAGAGAGAGAGACAGAAAGAGACAGAAAGAGAGAGAGAGAGAGAGAGAGAGAGAGAGAGAGAGAGAGAGTGAGAGAGAGAGAGAGAGAGAGAGAGAGAAAGAGAGAG
>NW_003549198.1:5837-7192 GCF_000090795.2 Amphimedon queenslandica | reverse complement strand
TACATATGTACATGTATGTGACAATAATAATTATTTGAAATGATTAATTATTTAATTTCAACGATTTGTAATTATCATCGACACAAACATGTACAAACGATGCAGTCAAACAGCGTGATTATAATTGCCAATTATAACATTGTACAAACAAACATCTACCACTTTCAAAAAAAGATGTATATTGTACAATGCCAACCACAACATAGTCAAACAATAAAACTACACAGTATCATTACAACAGCACCATACTGCCAGTAAATACCATATAGCACTTTAACTTGGCAACTTTGCTGTAAAATTATAATTGGCAGTTTTTAATTTGGCAATTTTTGTGTACACGTGCATTACTGAGCATGCGCATTAATGATTGGCGGTTTTGATATTGGGGATTCACCTTGCAAACTGCCAATTGCCAAAATAAAACCTGCCTAATTAAAGCGCTATATGGTATAATGTAATACAAACATGTATCCCTCCCAAATATTCAGCATTCAATGCCCACTATAGCATACTGTACCTGTGTGACAGTGGTTTCCTCCCTGGGTCGGTTGGTGGGTTACATGCTCCTACAAACTGTATCCTCTCTATTGTCACCCACGTGTGGTCGGAGGTCCTGTAAAATCCACCGTGCTTGACAATCCGATGTAAGAACGATTATACATGAACTCTCTGTGTACGTTTAATTAGAAAAAAATAACTTTTAAATGAATTATCAAAAAAGACAGTGACATCTCTCTAAAGTGTATTTGGATTGAATGGATTCACATAAGCCATCAAATTCTTGTTACAACTTTATATTTAATAATTTTATTGTAAAATCAATATTCCATACCATATTCGTCAAAGTCTGGAAGGTTAATCTTGTCACAGAAAAGAACCAGCCACTTTCTGAGATGAGCCGGAGCCATCATGACTCCATTGGGAGTCCTCTTGTACTCACAGTAATGATCAAACATCTTTAATAATAACTTGGGAGTAGTAGCTGAGGAGAAATTAAGACCAACAACCTGGAGAAAAATAGAAAAGGGGAAAGATGATTGTTAAACAGATAAAACAAAGAAGACAACAAAGACATTTTCACATAGAAATATGCAAGTATAAAATTTCATGCATTGTACTGTATAGTGGGAAATTTTGGAGGGGATTAAAATTGGCAAATTGATAGCCATTCACCAAGATAAAAATCTGCCAATTTGAGCCATTGTACACATGCTCAATGGCACGTGGCCACAAATTTGCCAAATTAAAATTCACCAATCACCAAAATTTAGCCCCTCCAAATTTACCTGCTATACAGTACATGTACTGTAGAGTACACTTGTAAATACATGTACATGATATATCAGGTACATATA
>NW_003549198.1:0-5217 GCF_000090795.2 Amphimedon queenslandica | reverse complement strand
GATGCACATACATGTCCTTATATTGTGTAGAAAGTTTGAGCTGATTCTGATTGAATTTGGATTTTTTATGAATTTTTTAAGTTGCTCCAAAATCGAGCCAAAGTCCCTATACTATAGTACAGGGGCATTGGCCAAATTTTGCTAAAAATTTCAAGTATAAAATTTTCAATTTTTATAATGTTTTCTGATGCATATACAAGCTCTTATGTTGTGTAGAAAGTTTCAGCAAATTCTAATTAAAATTAGATTTTTTATAAATTTTTTAGAATCCTGTCTTAGTCATTTTTAACAAAATATTAAAAGCTAGCATGAGCATGCTCAGTTTGAAACAAAATGGTGGATTTTATATTGGCGATTTCTTCATGGAAATGTCGATCGGCAATATTAATTCCTTGCCAATAAGTCATCTTGTACGGTATAATTCTACATGTACATGTATATAAAGTACAGAAGAACTCTCAAATAAAAATGTATGAAAATGTAGAAGCTATGGTTAAAATAAAGATGGGAAACAGAGCACAGGCTGTTGCATGTACAAGGATTTATAGTACAATACAACAATGTTTAAATCCCATATACAATGTATGCAATTATGTATGTACATGTACATGTACATGGCACATACCTCATCCTCTTGTTCATAAAGTTGCTTAGATAGATCAGTTTCCTCCAGTGTCTGTCCTTGAGCTGCCAGTTCTCGGTTCAGTTGCTGGATCCTGTCCCTCTTGATATTACCAGCACTCACCAGTACACTCTTTAGGGCTCTCAGACCAAAGTCATAGTGAGACTGATTGGATAACTGCTCATCACACAATCTGTAAAGAGAGAGAAAACAAGAAGCTTAAACTTTAACAGAAAAATATACATGTACATGTACACATTGCATGTTAAATTCACTCTAAACAGGATTAGAAATTTTCGTTCGTTTTATTTTCGTTCTAAGCAGCCATTTTGTACACGTGGCATTGAAGAAACGCCTTTTTCGTTTGGAAAATATTCGTTCCACAAGGAATGAGAATGAAATTAAACTCTGACGGAATATACTCGCTATACGGTACTGTATATGCAAAAGAATGATTTTAGTCCTCAGACAAATGCCTCGTTATTCATCAAATACCAAAACCAGTTTGACTGGTTTTACAACTTATGGCTTGTCATCTAATACTCATCACAAGACCATGATAATAAAAACACTTCTTATTAAAGCCCATGCAACTCTAATTAAAGCCCAACGTTTGCTTACTTAAATAAAGGTACTACAATGTATCTTGCTAGTGAGTGTCTCGGCAGTCCTGAAACCCTGAGAGTACAACATCACCTGGGCAATAAGGGGTCGGTCAGGCTTTGTCATAGCAATTAATACTAAAAAAAGGCAAAAAATAAAATAAAAACATGTACTATTATTATTATTATTATTATTATTATTATTATTATTAATTGGTTGCAATTTTCAGACAAATGCCTCAAACAATCATTATAACAATAAAGCAGTTGACAGGCAAACTTGTTTGACTAGAACAGCAAACCGGTTTGATCAGTTGATGGTGACAGATCAAACATGTAGAGGTATATGTAAATAAAAATTGAACTATTAAGTTTGTTTTAAAAAGCACGAAGTAGGAGGCAAAAAGCACACCCACAAAATTAATTAATTACTCATGTTAAATTGAGATTCGTTAAACATGCAATTGATTTCTTACCTTCTCAATAATTGTTATAATTTTTTTCAAGTTGACCAGTAGCTCGTAGGATCTTCCAGTAATACAGTCACTGACAGACGACAAACAAATAATCTTGTTGTTTCTTGCAAAGGCTTTATGAAAACAAATAATCAGTCTCTTAGTAATTAGCTCCTTGATTTGAGGAAATTTTACATTAATGACTGCAAGTGCAGCGTACACCTTAGTAAAGGTGGGTGAGGCTGACTAAGCTATGACAGCAAGTGCCAATAATCCTCTAATAAAAAGAACAAAATAATATTGAAAATGAATAATTAGAGTATACATGTAAGTATTTTACCACCCATGGACTAAACTTTCTTGTACTAACTCCCTGACAATGTTGGCAATATTTGACACATTAACCTAAGGAGGTGTGTCTGTGATCATGTGACAGTCATGTGATTGTACATACCTTGTTAATCAGACCATTAATACTCTTATTAAGAGCCTCCCATGCCATCCTTTGATATGGAGCACTAGAGAGAGAGAAAAAATTTAAAAAAAATAATTACTTTAAAATAACTAAAATTCCCATACCTGGTCGTATCTGTGTTTGCATGATTTTTTATCGAGCTGGGGGAATATAAGCTCCGCCTACATTAATTAATAAACCAAGGTTGCAATAATACAAACCACACCAACCTGTCTTTGTCAAAATGGATTTATCGTCTTTCTTTTCTTAATTCATCCACTCACTGGCACCATCATCATCCCTTGAAGCATCTTCTCTTGTATCACTGTACAATCAAAACCACACCTACTAATAAAACACACCCATTAATAATTAACTATAATGTAATTTGGACAAATAAAAGGTTTGGCAAATATCTATTTTGTGACAAGCCATTACAGACAGAAAAGACCCATCTAGTAATCTTTAGTTTTCGGAAATAAATTATACGGAGCTGGTTAATTATGCATGTGTATTGTGTAATCATGTGTATAGATCTAATTAGTCTAGTCTGGCAAGATTGTGCCCCTTCCTCAGTGTCCTAGGTGTCTTCAGTGTCCTAGGTGTCTTCAGTGTCTTAGGTGTCCACAGTGTCCTCAGTGTCCTAGGTGTCTACAGTGTCCACAGTGTCCTCAGTGTCCTCGGTGTCCTAGGTGTCTTCAGTGTCCACAGTGTCCTAGGTGTCTTCAGTGTCCACAGTGTCCACAGTGTCCTAGGTGTCTTCAGTGTCCACAGTGTCCACAGTGTCCTAGGTGTCTACAGTGTCTTAGGTGTCCACAGTGTCCTAGGTGTCCACA
Source organism: Amphimedon queenslandica (assembly GCF_000090795.2). Taxonomy (NCBI): domain Eukaryota; kingdom Metazoa; phylum Porifera; class Demospongiae; order Haplosclerida; family Niphatidae; genus Amphimedon; species Amphimedon queenslandica. The sequence goes on along the minus strand of NW_003549198.1, from coordinate 2,248 downwards.
GTGTCCTCAGTGTCCTAGGTGTCTACAGTGTCTTAGGTGTCCACAGTGTCTTAGGTGTCTTCAGTGTCCTAGATGCCTTAGGTGTCCACAGTGTCCTAGGTGTCTACAGTGTCTTAGGTGTCCATAGTGTCCTAGGTGTCCACAGTGTCTTCAGTGTCCTAGGTGTCTTCAGTGTCTTAGGTGTCCACAGTGTCCTCAGTGTCCTAGGTGTCTACAGTGTCCACAGTGTCCTCAGTGTCCTCGGTGTCCTAGGTGTCTTCAGTGTCCACAGTGTCCTAGGTGTCTTCAGTGTCCACAGTGTCCACAGTGTCCTAGGTGTCTTCAGTGTCCACAGTGTCCACAGTGTCCTAGGTGTCTACAGTGTCTTAGGTGTCCACAGTGTCCTAGGTGTCCACAGTGTCCTCAGTGTCCTAGGTGTCTACAGTGTCTTAGGTGTCCACAGTGTCTTAGGTGTCCTCAGTGTCCTCGATGTCTTAAGTGTCCACAGTGTCCTAGGTGTCTACAGTGTCTTAGGTGTCCATAGTGTCCTAGGTGTCCACAGTGTCTTCAGTGTCCTAGGTGTCTTCAGTGTCTTAGGTGTCCACAGTGTCCTCAGTGTCCTAGGTGTCCACAGTGTCTTCAGTGTCCTAGGTGTCTTCAGTGTCTTAGGTGTCCACAGTGTCCTCAGTGTCCTAGGTGTCTACAGTGTCCACAGTGTCCTCAGTGTCCTCGGTGTCCTAGGTGTCTTCAGTGTCCACAGTGTCCTAGGTGTCCTAGGTGTCCACAGTGTCCTCAGTGTCCTAGGTGTCCACAGTGTCTTCAGTGTCCTAGGTGTCTTCAGTGTCTTAGGTGTCCACAGTGTCCTCAGTGTCCTAGGTGTCTACAGTGTCCACAGTGTCCTCAGTGTCCTCGGTGTCCTAGGTGTCTTCAGTGTCCACAGTGTCCACAGTGTCTACAGTGTCCTAGGTGTCCTAGGTGTCCACAGTGTCCTCAGTGTCCTAGGTGTCTACAGTGTCCACAGTGTCCTAGGTGTCCTCAGTGTCCTAGGTGTCCACAGTGTCCTAGGTGTCTACAGTGTCCTCAGTGTCCTAGGTGTTCAGGCTCAGTGTCCTAGGTGTCCTTGCATGTCCCTAGTGTGAAATGTCAGTGTTCATCAGTATTTTAATATGACCTTGTATATCTAACAATGAACATGGAGGAGTTGAAGTTAATTCCTATTTTAAAATAATTATGTACAATTTATTTAGGAAGAGATTGTTCGTATATAATCCCGAAACACATGAATGGAAGATGAGATGCATTGATTATATTGACATTTTTAATACTTTCATTACATTATTGATAATAATTATTATAAATGAGCAACTCTTCAAGAATAAGTTAATAAACTATAGTGACATGATTAAGCTATTCAAGGCTTTGAGCAGAATCTTATATTTACTTTTGATGAATTTAGATTTCTTTTTCAATTACTTTCTTTGGATAGCAGAAAGAGAGGAATGCTTTAACTACAGCTTACTATAGGACAAGAGTGTACTACTATGTGCTGTGAGTCACTGTTCATGGATTCTATTTTTGTTGTCTCTTTTATTGCCCTTGATTATAACATGAAAATGAAACGATTTATTTCATGATAATAAAATTAAGAAAATACAATCAAAAGTCATTTGTAAACTATAGAGTTCATGAGCAATCATTACATACAAAGTCAGTTGGGCATGCCACACCTGATACAGCTTGAGAATTTGCACATGCCTGATGCACCCATAATTCACATGTCTTACATACTGCCCAGTTCACATCATCATTGGATGACTGGTCATCTACTTTGTGACATACTCCACAAACTGTTGGCTCCACATCTTTCAGATTGTCTCTGACAGATTCTTCATGTTCAAAAGTAGGCTTTCCAAGACCTGGTGTCATTTGCCTTCTCTTTTTTGTAGAATGAAATCGTGGTTGATTAACATTTTTGGCATTTGGAGCAGGGCGTTTTCTCACTGAAAATGGCTTTAAAGTCTTTCCATTAGCTTCTATAATTTTTATGGAAGATTTTAAGTGAGAATTCACCTCTCTTAATTCTGTGTCAGGGCAGTTTGAGACTGCAAGACATTGTAGAGTGCTGAGGTTTTGAAGAACAAGGTCTTGAAGAGATTCTGTGGGACCACTATCTTTGAAATATGTGCTAACAGAGGACTTGGACTGATTACATGGTCTGACAGCTGATTCCTGAGTTTCTGTAGGAAATGAATTGCATTCATCTACGCTG
>NW_003549197.1:5598-7193 GCF_000090795.2 Amphimedon queenslandica | reverse complement strand
GTCAACTCAATTGTATGTGCAATAGTAATGCATTATTTTTGCATTCATTTAATATTATTTTAGATGATTATATTCCAGTAAACTGTACAGATGGTGATATTAGACTGTATGGTGGGTCTACACCTAACCAAGGAATACTTCATGTGTGTAGTAATGGAATCTGGGGAACTGTCTGCAGTAATAACTATTGGAATAACATTGAAGCTGATGTTGCTTGCTTTCAGTTGGGGTACTACAGCTATGGTTTGTTTCATTAGTAACAATGTGAACTAGAATAGAATTTTGTAGGTCACTCTTTCTCTAGAACAACCACTAGTAGAATGTTTCCACTCATTTATTCTTATTTTAATTGTCATGGTAATGAAGTAACACTGTTGTCCTGTAGTTCTGGACTTCATTCTAGTATTCAGTATTGTACTAACAATGCTGTTAAGTTAAACTGTGAAGGTTAGTCTAGTAAAGTGTCTGTTTATGTTATGCTGTTGTGTCATTAGCAAATTGTACATCTGGTGACATGCGCCTAGTTAGTGGTGGATACTATTATGGTCGTGTTGAAGTTTGTGTTGAAGGAATATGGGGAACTATCTGCAGAGATAGCTATTGGGATAATAATGATGCTAGTGTTGTTTGTAGGCAGCTAGGATTCTCTCCTTATGGTACATATATGTGTTATTTCTATTTTTGTGTTTTTTATACAAAAAAATCAGTTTATCACCAAAATATATAAACTTCAAAGATAGATCTAATGCATTATATATAGGTTCAATTGCTGTTACTTCTTCATGGAATAATGAAGAACGTGGAATAACTTTTTTAACTGGATTAAATTGTAATGGAACTGAAGAAAACATTTTTGATTGTCTAATTGATGCTAATGCTCCTATTTGTTCATCTAATTGGGCTGATGCTAATGTTGTTTGTCCAGGTAGACTATATGTACTAAATTTGTAAATAAATTGTTTTTTTATAGCTCATGGTGTTTCAACTTATTCTAATTGCACTGATGGTAATATTAGATTGATTGGTGGCAGCACAAAATATGAAGGAAGAGTTGAAGTCTGCATTAATAATGCATGGGGAACAGCTTATGGCTATTCCAGTGATTATTTTGCTCAAACAGTATGCAATACATTAGGTTTTAGTTCTCCTGGTATGTTGTTATATTGTATTTTGATAATTTGCGTTGACTTTACAAATATATAGGTGCTATATATCTTTTTAATACACCATTTGGTGAAGGAAGTGGTCCTATATTAATGTATGCATACTGCTATCCTGCAGAGAATTCGCTGCTTGACTGTTACTCATGGCCACAATATATTCCAGATGCGAGGCATGAATCTGATGCTAGTGTAAGGTGTGAAAGTAAGTTGTGCTTTATCTATTCGTATCAATTTTGAATTTTAATTATATACAGTTCCTTGTGAAAATGGTGACATCAGGCTAGTTGGTGGTACTGATCCATTGGTGGGAAGAGTAGAGCTATGTGTTTATAAGACCTGGGGTACTATATGTGATGATTATTGGGATGACAATGATGCTAGTGTTGTATGTAGACAAGTTGGTTTTTCTGGGCAAGGAAATACTTATGCACT
>NW_003549197.1:0-1671 GCF_000090795.2 Amphimedon queenslandica | reverse complement strand
ATACTCTTCATATGGTTATACAGTTATCTATTAATTATATTTAATACCATTATAGGTTCCATACCAACATACAATTGCTATACTGAGGGGCAACTGTCATTTGGTATTACTAATCTTAATTGTACTGGCTCAGAACAACATATTTTTAACTGTACACATAGCAGTCCATATTTATATAACTGCAAGTCACATAATGATGCTGGCTTAATTTGTCAAAGTATGTATGCTCTACTATAGATAACTGTATAATTGTACTTACAGAAACTGTGCAACAATCTAATTGTACTGATAGTGAGGTGAGATTGGTTGATGGTAGTGGTTCTCATGAAGGAAGAGTTGAAGTGTGTATTAATGAAGCATGGGGTACTGTCTGTTCTAATGGCTGGACTAATACTGATGCTAATGTAGTCTGTAAACAATTAGGATATCTACCAATAGGTTTGTATAATAATTTGATGATATTTAATGTTCAATTATTATAGGTGGAAGAGCAAGATCCAGTAGTGATCATTTTGGTCCAGGAGTTGGTCCAATACTGATGGCTAGTGTTGATTGTACTGGTAATGAGGAATCATTAATAGAGTGTAGGACAAGATCATGTGATGCCACTACTTGCTCTCATTATAATGATGCTGGGGTCACCTGTGAACGTAAGTAAAATGCACTACATTATATGTTATTCATTTACAACAGGTACCTGTACTGATGGTGAGATTAGGTTAGGTGATTATGCTGTCCTAAGGGGAAGAGTTGAAGTGTGTATTAATAACACATGGACTACAATCTGTGCTAGCTATTGGACTGACAAAGAAGCTACTGTAATTTGCTTTCAGCTAGGATACTCACGCTATGGTAAATTGAATACAGAGGTCCTACTAAAATAAATCACAAATTTTACATAATTTAGGTGCAGGTGCTACATATGGTGTATTCATTGATAATGAGTGGCCAATTGGTATATATGTACTAAACTGTACTGGAGATGAAGTAGAAATATGGGAGTGTATGCATCATACTAATGGCAGTATGCATGGACTTGATTGTTCACAAGGCACTGATGCATCAGTATTCTGCATGTGTAAGTAAAATTGATAATGATAATATACTTTAAATTTCTTTTCCAGCTAATAATACACAGCATGTTAATTGTACTAATGGTGATGTTAGACTTGTTGGAGGTGACATAATGAATGAAGGCAATGTACAAATATGCTACAATAATGCATGGGGATCAGTATGTGATAACCAATGGGACTCTAGTGACAGTAATGTGGTATGCTATCAATTAGGACTACAACCTTTTGGTAGATAATGTTAATTAATCCTTAAATATTATTATTATAATTTTACAGGCTCACAATCTTTTGCTAATAATTATTTCAGTGTCAATGACAATCCTTCATTTGTGATTGGAGCCTTATCTTGTTCAGGATCAGAGGAATCATTGTTAGATTGTTCAAGGCACATAACTTCTGGTGCATCAATAAACTGTCAAAGTCATGAAGTTGCTGGAGTTCGCTGTATTGGTTAGCAAATAATCAAATAAAACAATTTTGATTTTTAAGAATAGGAAGCTGTACTCATGGGTCTGTACGTTTGCAAGGAACTAGTAGTCATCTTATTGGTGAAGTTGAAGTGTGCATTAGAGGAGTCTGGAGTACAGTGTGTGGA
>NW_003549196.1:5832-7193 GCF_000090795.2 Amphimedon queenslandica | reverse complement strand
ATGGATAGAGGTAAAAATACCTAGAGTAGTGACCTGTAATCTGAAGTATAGTTAGATAAAATATACTTATTGGCTCGTCTTCGAACTTTTTTAAGATGCTTGATATCCTTTAATGGTAGTTGGATGCCAAATGGGGACACCATAAAATAATATGGAGTGTACTAATGAGAGATAGAGTATTTTTCTAAGATTGACATTGTTAGCCTGGTATTAAGGGTGCTGCACCACCGCCCACGCAAATTTTTTAATCTGTTGCTAAGGGAGCTGTTTCTCCCAAAGTACTTTACCAATTATAATGAAACCAGTACTAGTTACAAGACAGTAACTAAATAAGTTAGTAAGCTACCTTGGAGCCTTTAACTCATAATAGCTATGGCATCAAGAGCTAAAATACTAAAGATTTTTCAAAAGCGAAAAACTCCTCTTACTTTCGATTTGAATAACCAGATTTCTAGGTGAAGGCAGTTTTTAACCAGACAAATTGATTAACATAAAGATATTTCTCCTTTTCTACTAGTAATGCCACTTAGTTTGATTTTCATATTGCTCAACACCACATTTTCCTATATTAGCCCTGTTTAATTGAAATATCTCTATGTTACTGTATGTGTAATCATGTAAAGAGGCTATATTGTAAATTTGGTCTGATTCTGATCACTACAGGCAAAGTTTTTCGAAAGTTTGCATTTTTCTGGCATAAAACACCAATTTCAAAATCTAAACTTCATTTTACAGCTTTAGATATTTCGAGTCCCTTTCTTAAAGGTTTTTCATTAAAATAAAACCCATTTTTAGACGAGCATAAAGAACCTAATAAGATTCTTATATGGGACACTTGTATGGCTTAAGCATTCCTGCATAAAATAATTGTTGCTATAGGCAGCACCCTTAAAGGTTCTTCTTAATAGGGCAAGGACCTTATAGCCTCTGGAAACAATAGTGGCGTGGTGAGTAGACTAGCACAAGTCTGAGGATAGGAACAATCCATGATCTCAAATGGAGTCTTGGGGGAGAATATTAGAGCCATCAAAAGAGTAGTCAAAAGCAGGATTTGAGGAAGAATTTCTAGAGAATCTTATGAGCTTGGTTTTAGAGGTATTAAATGCTAAGTTGCACTCCTTGCTCCATTGTAGCACTTGTGAAGGCTCTCTTGAAGGAGAGTACGGTCATTGACAGTGGTGATGACTTGCAGACATTTGGAGTCATCTGCAAACAGCAAAAGATGAGAAGGTATAGGTACCGTATGTCCTTAAATAGAAGCCACATTTGAATAAACGGCGGGGTAGCAATAGAATTAAACTATAAATACACAACCCTAGCCCAGAAGTAACTCAGTTATAATGCCTGAAGTTCCAGAAGTC
>NW_003549196.1:0-1669 GCF_000090795.2 Amphimedon queenslandica | reverse complement strand
TATCAATGGTGACGTAATAAGGATTGAAATTATCTTACATATTTCTTAGGCTAACATTAATAACACGATCATTTAATACTTCGTTTTGAAGAGTATCATCTTTTTCGGCTATTGTTAGTACATGACTGGCATCAATACATATCCACGTTTCGCCTTCATCATCCTCACAGGTATCTTGTGGCTAGTTTTTTTTCAGTTTATTTCAAAACTTTTAAAGGAGAACAACTTTCTGATTCTTTTAGTTTCCAGTGTGTCACAGGCCAACCTAGTTGTAATACCATTAATTCTTTTCAGAATCACAATTTATCAATAGAAAAGTTTTTTTTTGTTGTGAAAGTCAGTATGTATGGAATATCCAGCCCTACCTGAGGAAGGCCTTGTGAGCATTGTATATTACAATCCACTGCATATAAAATACTACTGCATCGCCTCAAAAAAAGTCAACGCAGGGCAGAGTTTTTCTTGGGCACATGCCCAACTGTGCCAGTAGTGTTTTTAAAAACAGCTACAGTGAATAGATTGAAGTGGTTGCTTGTTTCTTGAAAACACAGCAAGCCCTCTGGTCTCTCAGCACTCCCCATGTCTTTATGTACCGTATTTCCTTGTGCAAACGCCTAGGCGTTTATTGCTTACAGAGACCTGTTTCCTAGGCCTTAAATGAAGTAAGCATTTACACGAGGTGGGTGTTTATAACCAAAAAATAATCCTTACCAACATGTTTCAAAAGGAAAGTGTACTACTGTAAATGTTCAAATAAAGGCGAGGCTGGAAAAAATGCCTGGTACTAAGAATCTCCAAGTGTAGATACTCATATTTTATTCAATATAAGTCCCACAAATTTTAGTGTCCAAAATGGCCAAACTGGTTAAGTTGAGTGCATTGAGTCTGGAGTTCCAGGTTCAAATCCCAGTTTAACTTCTTTTATTATTTTAGGTAACTTTTTGTCCTGGAAAGAAACAAACGCCCGGGCTTTTATTTGAGCATTTATACAATGTCCTAACTGAGAATGGACCGGAAGTGGAAGCAGCTGCATTGGAATTTGAAAAATGTAGTTACGTCACTGATGACGTTTTATAATGATATTCGTAGAGATATGGCTGCTATTTCGGATGTGTTGTTTTACAGTCCTGTTCTTCCTGATAAGCAGTACAATAGCTCCTGGAGTTAACTAGTCTCCATAAAGGCCATCATTATCAGAAGATCTCGCTCTATTAGCATTTTCAAAGAAGAATTATCAGTTTGGGCGCTCGACCGCATGTGCTGATGTAAACTATGACATCATAGAACGTCATTGTGGTTAGCTTTGGTATGCCATTGGGTTTGTAAAGTTCAGATCCCAAAACAATAAAACATTAATAATCAATCAATAAATCTAATAATCACCACGTGTAATATGTTAATTGTGTGGGTGTGTAATAAATGAGTGTGTGTATGCATAATAAAAATAATAATAATAATAAGCATGTTTGCTATTATGTATTATGTTACATCCTCGCTTTTCTGGCGAAGTTTCAGAAACGTAATGTATATAGGTCTGCATAACTATAAGGGCGTGCAGTTTTCCGTTTTGATCTTCGTAATTGGGGGGGTGATGGTTCTCCACCTTGCTCTTCACATGTACCATTTATTGTTGTTTCTTGAGTTTCTCCCTCTTGAGAGGTTAGGTAAT